>NC_136503.1:76941329-76956329 GCF_053919585.1 Euprymna scolopes
TTATCCCTGAGTGGCTTCCTGGCCTTGATAAGTGGCCTTGATAAGTGGTGACCACCGTGTAAAAAAAAAAACATGCAGAAGTTCAAGACATCTTTCTGCTCAACTCCCTTCATAGTATCCCTGCAACTTATGTCCCTGATAATAGCCCCTACATCTTTGCCTTTTTAGGGTGAAAAATGTAAATAAAAAAAAAAAAAAAGAAGTTAATCATTAATCAGAAGGGATCATATTTTTCTTGTTACTGTTGTCCCCTCTGTAAAACAGAAACCGGAAGTCAGAAAGAGCAGATAATCTTGACTTATAATCTATTTATGTTCTTCTTTTATAACCTTTCAAAATGTAGGAGATCTCTATGTCTGGCACTGTGTATATCCTCTTTATCATCGTTTTTCTGTCCCAGAAAGGTAGGCTTGACTCGAAAAACTAGTAACTTTCTTCCAGGGGAGGAAAAAAAAAATTTCATCATCATCACACCCTTCTGGGTACACGATAAGAAAATATTTTTCTTCTGTATTTCCCCTCCTTTTTTTTTTTTTTTTTTAACTACCCCATAGGGCATTATATTAGTCAGTTGAGTCAGGTGAAATATCTGAGGGATCGGCAATGATTATAGCTGTCAGACATTCAAAAATAGACGATGTCTGTGGGGTGAAAAAAGGTAGTCGCTAGGGTTAAATTTATTTATTTATTTATTTATTTATTTATTTATTTATTTTAGGTTGCATCCAAATAAATTTCGAGGCTCATTTAATCTTTCTTTTATTTTCATCTCGTTTTTTACACGCATTTGTTTTTTTTTTAATTTGTTTTTTTTTTATTGAAATGCAAACATTAAAAGATGATAACACAAACAGAAATGATATTCCAACGCAGTGGAAATAAAAGTATAATCTAAATCATTTTATCAACGTTTCATCTTCATTTAAAAGATTTTCTCGGGATAATATAAATAAAAACACAAATGCATTTCTTGCAAATACATGGTGCGTATGTGATAAGAAAAGAGAGTTTTTTCCCCCTCTTTTGGACGGAACATGATTTGTAGAATGAAATATGTGTAATGTTTGCGTGAGGTGAAGAGATTTATATCCTATCAAATGGTACACAATTGCTTGGAATTAAAAAAAAAAATAATAATAATAATAAATAAATCCATAAAAAATAAATAATAAAATAAAATAAGACACTCATCCTTGACTGGTCCATGGCCTTGATAAGTTCTTACTTAACAGTAAAAGAAACGCACCCAAGTGTAGCATAGCGCGGATGTAAATGCGAAGTGACATCACTGGTGAGGGGGTAGAAAGACTATAAAAAAAAGAGAAAGAGAACAATCACAATGGAGAGATGAGATAACGTTCGAGATCTCTTGAAAGACGTGAAGAACGTTTGAGATCACATGGGTGACGTCACGGCTGTACCAATGAGGAAATAAATGTTGTTGAAACAGCGAGTTGGAGTTATTTCCTTTTCTTTGTCTTGGTCTCCTTTGCGACTAAAACTGCACACAACGTGTGTTGATCCATGGACAACGTTACATTAGCCTTTACTTACTTGGGTAATATATATATAATCCAGAGAGTTTCTTTACATGCTTGAGAACAAGATTCCATCACATATTTTTTATTTTTTTTTTTTTACACAGTGATCACCACTTATCAAGGCCCGGAAGCCACTCAGGGATAAGGGTTATTGCAAGTACATTACGTTAGTGAGGAGATTTGCTGAAGTGTTTACTTAAGGGGGCGGTTCATTAGGAATTTGTTAACATTGGACTTGAAGACATCCAAGTTGTAGTCCGGAGGGAAGCAGGCAGACGGATCTCCTACATTTTGAAAGGTTATAAAAGAAGAACATATGATCTTAAGCTAGTCTTTCAGCATTCCTTATCTGATCGACGCATCTCTCTTGATCTTTGTTCACTTAAATCTTATGATATCTTTACATAGCTGATGTCTGGTAGCCTGGAATTATGTCCAAACAACGTTGATCCTTTTTTTTTTTTTTTTTTAATAACGTTGTTGATGAACCTGTTAATATTGAGCCTCTGTCTGATATCTGCATTTCTTAATCTGTAGCTTATTTCATTTCGAAGACACTGAACTTCCTCTCATGCTCTGCCAATATAATCCATGTTTTACTTGCAGATTCAGCAATAACAACTATCAATGCAGTAAAACATTCAACAATTTTCCCCACTCTCTATCTGTGCCAGCTTTGAAATCTAGTAGTTGATACCCTTCTCTTTTCCCTGCAACCTCTTTCCTACATAACAGCCGTTGCAAACCTGTCTCTGGTCTATCGTTATTTTCATGGCAAGTGCTCTTCTAGGCTCCAATCAATGGTCCACTGTTGCCAAACTTTAAAAAAAAACACTCGACTAGCTACAACCACTATCAACAATTTTCTCAGTTCTTTATCTGTGTTTAAATCTAAACACATATTCCATGAACAAAGCTTCTTTTCTAGAACTGCTTGCCCGTGGAACACTGTTCTATTGGCCTGCTTTCCGACTGACTACTGTATGCTAGCCTTCTAGTCCAGTGTAAACAAGTTCTTGTTGAACCGTTCCTTTTAATAATCAAATTGTACCCGACTTACATCATTAACGATTACTACACTTCCATCTTACGTTCATTAACCCTTATCCTCGAGTGGCCTTCAAACCTTGATAAGTGGTGATTCCCTTGTAATAAAAAAAAAAAGCTTAAAGTTCAGAATTATTTATGTCCTTCCTGCTACATATCTTTTCTTTTTGTCATTCAAATGCAGAAGTTGCTGTATATATACAGGGTGGAACGATAAAAGTGCCGCCCTTAAGAAAATAACACTGCAGCTTTATTTTAAGACTTTTATTGAAAAAAATCAATTCAGGTAACTCGATTATGTAGTAGAGCTTACATCTATTCAATGTGGCCACTTTTAGCCTCAAAGCTGAGAGCATGCCTTTTCCACAAACGCCGGCAGGAGCTCGGCGAATACTTGGCAGATGGCGGCGATAAGGTTGCCTTTCATGTTATGAGAAGTCATGTTGGTTGATGTTCTCGATGTATGAACAACCGAAGTAGTCCAGCGGGTTCAGATCGCGGGAACAGGGAGGCCGTTGAAAGACGGGCACAGAGTTGTAGTACTCCTTCTGAAGCCAATCCTGGGTTTCTTTGGACTTGTTAGCCAGCACCAAGTCTTGCTGCAACACCCAGGGTCTGCCAGATGCCATCTGATTGCACTAGGGGATCACCACACTCTTCAGCACATCCAGGTACAATTTGGTATTGACTTTCAAGCCGACTTCAAAGATGTGAGGTGGCATGATGTGGACCTCACTTGAAACATACTAAAGACCATAACCATAGCCGGAAACTTCAGCCCAAAGGAAGAAGCTATAAGAGCAGGAAGTTTGCTAGCATCTGTTGACCTCTGCAATGAAAGGGTGAGATTTGGCTGCTAGGTAGGAGTTTAAGGACGTATAAGTGCAGTACATTCATTGGAGCACATTTCGTAGAAGTACTTGTAAAAAAAAAAAAAAGGTACAAAGATGTGGTGATAGGACAGGGGCTAGAGCTTGGCAGACAGTACGGGACCTATTAGGTTAAAAAACTCTTTTTTCTGCACCTTATCTAAGAAGGAGAGACTGGTAGTAGACGTACCAGCCCAGATGTGGCAGCAATACTCCATGCATGGACGAACAGTAGCCTTATAGAGAAGTAGGATAATCATGTTGATACACTGGTTCCCATTAGATCACCAAAGTTAAGCAATATTGAGCCTGGGCAGTACTAAAATAGGTGACCATTTGTGAATTCCAGGTGCTGGATGTGCTTTCCGCTTATCTTGGCATTGTTTCTAGTTATCTAACACTTCTCCTTGCCACTGGACTCAAGCAATGCCGATTCAGGATAGGTGTGGTTAGGGATGGCACATTACATGTTTATCTACCCTTACAGAGGATATCCATTGTATTTCGAGACTGAGTGGAGAAGTCTCACACCTGCCAATATCTGCCTGGCAGAGAATGCTCACCTTTTCTTTTCTTTTTTTTTTTTGTTACATAGGGGTCACCACTTATCAAGACCCGGAGGCAACTTGAGGATAAGGGTTATTGAGTGTACAATAATCAATGGGATAATATAGTAATTGTTAGTAGTGGAAATTTGGTAAATTGGATTACTTAAGGGGACGGTTCATCAAGAATTTGTTTATGTTGGACTTGAAGACAACCAAATTGTAGTCAGATGGAAAGCAGGCAAACGGAAGAGAGCTCCACAGGCGTGCAGTTCTAAGAAAGAAGCTTTGTTCATGGAATCTATGTTTTGGTTTAGGCACAGATAAAGAGTGGGGGGAAATTATTGACAGTGGTTTCAGCTAGACGAGTGTTTTTTTGTGAAAGTTTGACAAGAGGGGACCATAGATTGGAGCTCACTTGGCAGTATCTCTTATTTATTTATTTTAATTCATGTTGTCATGGCAATCTGTGGTTGGAAAGGGATCTCGCAATTGTTAAAGAAAAAGATACTTGGGTCATTATGATAACAGTATTTTATTACGTATTTTAGTGTTCATGTAGTCTCTTGCTCAGATGTGCCAATTAGACAAGTTCTTATATTTCAAAAACTCATCCTGTGTTTATTGTAAACATTCATACATTTTCAGGGTTTCTTTGCCCCCCCCCTCCAGCTCCCTCTCTGCTTATCTTGTGTATTAATTATATACTTGGAATGTGTTCAACGGTTAGCAACCAGGATAGAGATGGGATTCTTCACATTTACCTTAAAAAAAAAACGGCTTCAAGAACTAAATCACTTAAGCAGTAAAGAATGTGAGGAGACCTGATTCTGGCCTACAATATCATCAACGGAAATTTAGATCTGCATTTAGAGTTTTTCACCCTAAACTTTATGTACACCTCAACCCGGGATTTTTATCCTCCACCCGAAAATCAACAGATTTCCTGTTGATTTCGGTGTGAGGCCGGTTCTGTACTGTTCTAGGAGGTCTAATCTCTCAGGCTTTGCCTTCTCTCTTCGAGAAAGGGGTAGTTTATTGTTAATTACCTAGACACACTGCTGGGGTTGCACAGGTATTTTTTGCAAAGTCAGAGAGCTTCTCCCCTGGAACACTGATTTTTTTTTTTCAATCCCACTTTTGGGCCTGAGTATCACAGTTCTTGTGGTGGGAGAGAACTAAATACCGCCTAGTTGCGGTCTCTACTATCACTCAAGCAAGATGTACCATCGTTGTTTTCATCTCAACAGAAGAAAGGCAGTGTAGTTCTTGCTTTCCTTATTTTGTCTTTTATTCTTCACATTTCATAACAACGGTATACAGATGTGCAATCAAAAACTGTTAAAAATAACAGAATGGTCAGCACCCCTTCTCACCAACGCTGCAATTCGTACCAACGTCTCTTAACTTAAACAGTAATTCACACACCAACTCTCAACATCCTTGCTATCTCTTTCTCTCTCTCTCTCTCTCTCTCTCTCTCTCTCTCTCTCTCTCTTGCTCTCTCTCGCTCTCTCTCTCTGCAGTCAAAAACTTTATTGCTAATCGCTCAAGGCGTCCTGCCGGGAATGCAGACCAGGCTGCACAGGCATCTTTTGCAGAGTCAGAAGCACTGATAACTTCAATCCCACTTTCCGACCATAGTGTCACAGTTCTTGTGGTGGAAGAAAACTAAATACCGCATAGTTCTTTACGGTCACTCAAAGAAAAAATCAGAAACGTTTTTCAAAATGACTGGATTTGCCATTAAAAAAGGTTGATATGCCGTAAAAAAAAAAAAAAGAAGAAAAGAATTATTAAATCATTTCTTTCTGATAGGTTCATAAGAGTAGTAGTTGAGGGGCAAAAATCAGAAGCTCACAGTATTAAGGCCGGTGTCCCTCAGTGGTCCATCCTGGGCCCAACTCTTTTTCTGATCTACATTAATGATCTTCCAAATCACCTCCTTACATCATTTGTAGACATTTATGCTGACGACACTACCATTTATGGTAGCACATCTAAGACAGTAAACGACCAAGTTCTCTCCAATTCTCTCTCCTCTGATCTTGAGCACATAGTACAATGGGGTAAGGAGTGGCTGGTTACTTTTAATGCATCTAAAACCAAGCTTCTCTCTTTACATCATCAACATTCTGATCCACATCTGACATCAATTGAAATGAATGGCTCTCGTCTTCAGGAGGCCTCAAGTTTTGACAAGCTTCTTGGCTTGACCATTATTCCTGATCTTAAATGGAACACGTACATCAAATCTGTTGCGAAGGCTGCTGGAAAAATGGTGTGATCTTTCTATCGATCCAGTAGATATCTCACTGCTGATGCTATTCTCTATCTATATAAGAGCCAGATACGTCCAAGGATGGAATACTGTTGCCACGTCTGGGCAGGAGCTGCTAGAAAGGACTTGTCCTGCCTTGATAGAGTTCAAAGTAGACTTCGTAGCCTCGTAGGAGATGTCCTTTTCTCTTCCTTGCAACCTCTATCTCACGAAAGAGATGTTGCGAGTTTGTCTCTGATGTATCGTTATTTTCATGGAAGGTGTTCGACTGAGCTTCAATCTATGGTCCCCCCTCGCCAAACTTTCACAAGAAACACTCGTCTAGCTGTAAACACTATCAATAATTCCCCCCACTCTTTATCTGTGCCTAAACCTAAACGTAGATTCCATGAACAAAGCTTCTTTCTTAGAACTGCATGCCTGTGGAATTGTCTTCCGTTTTCCTGCTTTCCGGCTGACTACAATATGGTTGTCTTCAAGTCTAACGTAAAGAAGTTCTTGATGAGCCGTTCCATATAAGTTATCAAATTTACCAAATTTTCATTACTAATGATTACTATATTGTTCAATTTCTACTGTACACTCTTTAAGCCTTATCCTTGAGTGGCCTCTTGGCCTTGATAATGTGGTGATGCCTATGTAAAAAAAAAAAAAAAAGAAAAAAAAATAACCTTGTTATAAGCGTCCAGAAAAGAACAAAACAGGGTTAGCAAAATAAATTGTAAAATATAATCTTTGGAAAAAAATATTTATGAACGTTTGATTATTGCATAAGCACGAAACACTGTCTGTAGTGATAAAAAAAAATTATTAATATTTATTGAAAAACTATTATAGTTGTAAGCCCCTTTAAATTCGATTAAAGTTGAGCCCTATTTGTGATTGGGAATAAAGCCGTGAATTAACTGTGTGAATCGTTCATAAACTTCATATTTTTTGTCCCCCCCCCCCCCCGACAAAAGGAGGGTGGATCCGTAAATTCACCCTTGTCCGTTCGTCCGTTCAGCTGTCCACACTTTTCTCAATAACTACGCCTTGGAAATTTTTGAAATTTTGCACAAACATTAAACATGATATGAGTAAAAAAGTAACAGGACGGATTTTCTAGGAGAACTCCGTTTGCCCCACCCCCACCCCACCCACTGGTGCCTTTCGGGTTAAAATGGCTAAAATTGACACCTTTGTGCTTATTAAAAAACAAATTGCTGCCTTGGATTTTTATAAAACTTTCTGAAAACTTGTAACTAACTGATTTCTATATGATTTTGTTTGTCTATATTTCGCGATAACTCATGCGTGTGCCCCAGGGGTTCTTTCAGGGCTAATAAAAACACTCCATTTTTGGGACTATTTTACCATATTTGTCCAAAATTTTCTGTGTATGTCTATTTAGCAGTTTTGCATGGTGCTGAACTCAAATTTAAATATATTAAGGCCTTAGGGACTTTGGGGGCTAAATCGAGGAGGGGGGCAAATGATGGACAGTCATTTCTTTTTTTGCATGGTGTAGGACTAAAATTTACATATGTTAAGCCCTAAAACTGCACCGTTTGTTCATTTTCACTAGGATTTGACGTCCCCTGGGGTCTTTTGGGGCTAAATGGAGGGAGGGAGGCAAATGCTGAACTTAGTCATGTTTTATGCCTCGTTCACTGTGCACCCGCGGGGTACCATGTATGCTTTACTTGTTTTTTTTTTAATACTCTCATCACTGTCTGAATTAATATATATATATATATATAAAAGAAAAATGATAAAAAGATTTCACATGAATCCATTCATGTGAAATCTTTTTATCATTTTTCTTTTACCTCCTGTTCCCCTTACCTCACCCTTTTTTTAACCAAGTAAGATCTGTGACTTATTTGTAGTTTCATTAAATACTTTTATATGCAAAATTCGATCCTGCATTTTGCTAATTCCTGCTCTCTGATGAGAAGGAGAGTATTTCTTCGAAACTCTGCGGATTAAGGACTATCCACTTATCTTGTGCTTCCTTTTTTAAAATTACATATCTTTTTAACTCTTTTTCAAGATGTCTTTTAACATGTTTTATTGATCATTTGTTCATATTATAAGCTCTATTTCCTTTTCGGTTTTATTGAGCTTTTACATCTGGTTGAGATTACTTTACCTTTAAATATTAACTCTTTAATATTTATAATATATTTTAAGTTTACCATTTTGATTACCTTGGCAAAGTTATTGTAATTTTTATTTTATTTATTTATTTATTTATTTTATATATATATATATATATATATATATATATATATATATATATATATATATATATATATATATATATATATATATATTTTAATAATCTTGCTTCCATGATTTCATAAATATTTTAATTCACTTATTTAATTCATACAATTTAATTCAGGGTTAATATATATATATATATAAATACATTTTAACCCGAAAGGCATCAGTAAGGGGGGAGGGGCAACCAGAGTTTTCCCAGAAAATCCGTCCTGTTACTTTTTTACTCATATCATGTTTAATGTTTGTGCAAAATTTTAAAAATTTCCAAGGCGTAGTTATTGAGAAAAGTGTGGACAGCTGAACGGACGAACGGACAAGGGTGAATTTACAGATCCACCCTCCTTTTGTCGGGAGGGGGGGGAGATGAAAAACAGGAAGTTTATGAACGATTCACACAGTTAATTCATGGCTTTATTCTCAATTCACAAATAGGGCTCAACTTTAATCTAATTTAAAGGGGCTTATAACTATAATAGTTTTTCAATAAATATCAATAATTTTTTTTTATCACTACAGACGGTGTTTCGTGCTTATGCAATAATCAAACGTTCATAAACATTTTTTTCCAAAGATTATATTTTACAATTTATTTTGCTAACCCTGTTTTGTTCTTTTCTGGACGCTTATAACAAGGTTAGTTTTTTTTTTTTTCTTTTCTTCTTTTTTTTTACGGCATATCAACCTTTTTTAATGGCAAATCCAGATATTTTGAAAAACGTTTCTGATTTTTATCTTTGAGTGACCGTAGAAAACTATGCGGTATTTACTTTTCTTCCATCACAAGAACTGTGACACTAGAGTCGGAAAGTGGGATTGAAGTTATCAGTGCTTCTAACTCTGCAAAAATATACAAATTGAGCTTAGGTATTTGGACAATATCAAAACATTGTTAATTCACCATATAGTACAATGGTTAGAAGCTCCAACTGTCATATAGGTGGTCGGGTTTCGATCCTGGTTTGAGTTAATTGCTTGTCTAGGCACACTGATGAGCTGTGAAACGGCGAAACAATACTGTATGTGGATGAATATTTTTTTTTTTTTTTTTTTACACAGTGATCACCACTTATCAAGGCCCGCAAGCCACTCAGGGATAAGCGTTATTGCAAGTACATTACGTTAGTGTGGAGATTTGATGAAGTGTTTACTTAAGGGGGTGGTTCATTTGGAATTTGTTAACATTGGACTTGAAGACATCCAAGTTGTAGTCCGGTGGGAAGCAGGCAGACGGAACAGAGTTCCACAGGCGTGCAGTTCTAAGAAAGAAGCTTTGTTCATGGAATCCGCGTTTTGATTTAGGCACAGATATAGAGTGGGGAAAATTTTTCCCAGTGGATTCGGTTAGACGGGTGTTTTTCGTGACAGATTGGCAAGGGGGGACCAGAGATTGGAGTTCAGACGAGCACCTGCCATGGAAATAACGATAAAACAAGGATAGGCTCGCAACGTCTCTTCTGTGGGAGAGAGGTTGCAGGGTAGAGAAAAGGGCATCCCCCACTAAGCCACGAAGTCTATTTTGTACTCTGTAAAGGCAGGATAGGCTGTTTTTAGCAGCTCCTGCCCAGATATGGCAACAGTATTCCATCCTTGGACGTACTTGGCTTTTATATAGATAGAGAATTGCATCAGTAGTGAGATATCTTCTGGAGTGGTAGAAGGATCCCATCATCTTTCCAGCGACCTTGGCAACAGACTTGATGTACGTGTTCCATTTCAGATCAGAAGTAAAGGTCAAACCTATATATATATTATCATCCATATACAGCACTGTTTCGTTGTATCACAACTCATCAGTGCAGCTAGAGATACACTTTTCCCCTGCCGTTGATCGAACCTACAATCGTCGAGTTGACAGTCGGCTGTTCTAACCAACGGACCATGAATCAATGCCGTAAATATTTCCCCTCAAGTGTGTATTAAATCCACACCCGCCCGTCACTTATATATGTGTGTGTTTTCATAGTAAATGATATATACTTTTATTGTATAAAGTTATTTTTAAAATTGCCACATTTAATTGAGCTCAATAAAAATGGATCTGCACTTTCCGAACATATATGTCGTTAGTAATCAATTTCAATACCAGAAATATATTTTTTATAACATGCATCTTATTTTATTGGTTCTTACACATGTTTCATTGAATGGTATAGTTGACGAAATAACTCATCAGGGACCAATATAAATCTATAAGAAAAATATATGTTTTTTGTTTGTTTGTTTGTTTTTTTTTTTCACGGTAGGTTTTTATATGTTTTTACTTTGATGACTTTTAAAGAACGCTACTTCCTTTCTTTTTTCCACCTTTTGTTCTTTTCAATAAAAAAAGGCCGATAGCCATTAGTCGAGTGCTCTCGTGTAATGAATGAATGCGTGAATGTAGGATTGACATGAAATTCTTAAAGATAAATTAAAATGACCGAAAAATGGGATGAAATGACTTAAATAAATAAAAAGTAAATGACTTAGAATGACTTTAATGAACTTAAGGATGAATTGAATCACCTTAAGTATGACTTGAATGCTTAAAAAATAACTGGAATCCTTCAAAAACAACTTGAATGATCTGTATAATGACTTGAATGGCTTTGAGACTGACTGGTTGTAAAGTGGGTGATCATTTTACATTAAATTAATACAGAAAAGTGATCCCCCACTTTATATCACAAAGTTACAAACATAAGTACAGCATGTAGGAAGAACAGATGGTATTTATTTGCTCCCCCACTGAGCAAATTAGGCACAAGGCCGTTTTTAATGTGAGGTAAAAACCAGCTCCCCTAAAAGTAGTCAAAAAGGGGGCACTCTGGTTACCAAAAATAATAATTGTCCCAGTATAGAGGGTTTCCCCTCCATAGACTGGTACAAATTATCTTAAGTGCAGTATCTGCCGGAACAGATACTACACTTTGATCTTGGCCAAAAGGCCAAGAAAAGGGTATTTATTTGCTCCCCCACCGAGCAAATTAGGCATAAGGCCGATTTTTTATGTAAGGAGTGAAGGGAAACTGGGTACCAGAGGAGTAGGAGAGCTGGATAGCGACAATTGGTATGAAGGGTTTCCCCTACATTGACCAAGATTTTATATGTGGGGTTTCCCCCCACATATGGTCTTTGCTTGCAGTATCTGCCGGAAAAGATACTAGACTTTGATCCTGGCCCGAAGGCCAAGAAAAGCTTAAAAATCTAAGAACAGCATCTATTAACAACAGACCTTTGATCTTAACCAAAAAGGCCAAGCACAAAAGTGTTACGGATCGACAGAGTGACTTATAGAGTCGCTTGCACGCGACTAAAATGCTGTATTTTTCTTGATGAAGAATATTATGAGAGGACTGAAACAAAGGGTAAGAAGATAAAGCCTGGTAAGGTGGACCTCCTAGAATTACACAGGAGAATACTTCAGTCAATAGAGAACACGTCAACTCAACAATGGTTCTGGTGTATTTGGGACTAAAACTTACGTACGTAAAACAAAAACGCTTAGTAAGCAGCAATCACCGTAATGTGTCAATACGTAAAACGTAGGTAAGTGGATTGTTAAAGTGCACCTGCATAGATGTACTTTTAATCGTTTTTACAATTTGAGTTGCTGAAATGCAAAGCATTTGGTTGTTAATCCCCAACAAGTAGACTGGCATTCACGAAGCAACTACAATAACACGCAGAACAGAATAAACAACGCCTGTAAAACAACATTACAAAGACGTTCTGATTTCTATGATACCTTGTCTGCATCTCGGCATACTTACACCGATAAAAAAAAAAAAAAAATATGTGTAATCGCCTGTATCATGTTAATTAGTGAAATTGACAGCTCCTCCTTAACATGAAAAAATATGGGCGCTTCTACACTATTGGGACAAGATTTTGTAGTCGATAAATGAAGTTTTCAGATAATAAAAACAATGGTTTCTAGGGTTTTTTGGGGTTTTTTTTTGGCAGTTATAATAAATTACAATGGTAGCTTCCAAATTATGCAGTCGGAATTACCTGAATATTACTGAATTATTTAAAAAAAAAAAGACAACAACTTTAATTGTGGTAGCAGGTGAAAAATTGCCGCCATCGTGTTTAAATCGAAACGGAAAATACCCCCCCCGTTTAGAACTCTCCTGTGTCTTACGACCGTTTTCATCAAATTCTATTTTTTTAATTTTCCTTAATAAATAATTTTCTACCTGATCGATTTTCATAATGTTTGGATATAATCGTCTTAAGAATACGAGGAATACGTAGATACCATTGTTTTCATATGCAATTCAGTATTACGATTTTCGAAATTATATCCCAATAGTGTAGAAGCGCCAAAATATGTTTTCTAGATATTAGAGCAAAGTAGTGAAAACCATGTAAATTTTGTAACACGAGAAAAAAAAAATGGTAAAAGTTAAATATCGCGGCCAGAGCAGAATATCCAGAAAAAAATTCTATATAAGCATCAAAAATAGTTTTATGTTCTTTTTGTTAAATGTTAATAAATTGGAAACCATTTCTAGGTATCAAAACCAAAGCAAAATATGATGAAAGTAAAAATAAAATAAATAAGCCCCATCATTTATTATACCGTACCTGTTCACACTGAAACACTTATCACAATATTCTGTGGATCTATATTAAAAAACCTTGTTAAACTTTGTGACATATTTCCATTCTATGGAGGTCAGGTGCGAACGAACACCCCATAATTTTATTATACCATATTTCTTCAAACTGAAACATAATTATCAAAGTATACTTACGCAGATAGATATGAAAAGTCTTTATTAAAGTTTGTGCCTATTTCCATTCTATGGGGGCCAGGCGCGAACGCAAACCCCCAAATTTTTATTATACCATACCTATTTAAGTTAAAACATACTTATCAAAGTATTATTATGTACATCTGTATCAAAAACACTTGTAAACGATTTTTTTTTTCATTTTTAAGTTTTTTATTTCCATACTTTGTGGACCAGGCGCGAACGCAGACCCCACAATTTTAATGAACCACCCTTCTGCCAGATCAAACATACCCATTCCTGTGTCTCGATACATCTTCTATCATTATATGTAATCAATTTTCTATAATAGTCAACCATATAGAAGCTTATACGTGACCACACACACAAAAAAAATTATTAATTGTCGCCAATATCTGGGTATTAAAAGAAAAAGGTTACACTCAAAACCCGAACACACATCGACAGAAAGTAGGCAGATAATTCATATATATATATATATATATATATATATATATATGAGAGCTCCTTAAATATTTCCAACTTGTGTGAGAGCTCTTTCTGTCTACAGAGCAAGGGCTTACGCATTGTAACACACGAAGCCTCCAAAATATTCAGTAAATGTTTAAACCCCTGTGCACGATACGAAAAAGACCATCCCAATAGGCATCTCCACACAATTTATAGCCGAGCAAATGTTGCCCGATCGCCGACTTATGAATCGGTGAGTGCCCGGATGTGCTAAGTAAGCGTCCGGGCGTATTCCTTAAACGCCCGGATGTGCTCGTCGATACGTTCTTATTGGACATGCACGGCTTCCGAAATCATGCAGGTATAAGCTGGGCTAGTCTGAGCCCCAGGCGCTGAAAAGTTCGACCCACATAGTCAATCACGACATTTTTATCATGACATTTGAATTCATAAATTACTAAGCTTTTCTCCAGTGTGGGTAGAACATCTTTCTGAAAAACCGGGAAAGCCTTCTTGGTACCAAATATCACACGGGGTTGCGCCACATAGTAACAGCGGGACACCACATATCTAATTCTATCAGAGAAACCTTTACTGATATAGCCAATGAAAGGAAGCTTTAAATAGACCGGACATTTAGGTGGACCAAAGAAAATGTCAGTATTTGATTGCGTAAGTTTTTTTTTATGAATAAACTTGGCAATGATACCCTTGGGAAAATTATTCTTAATGAGTATATCTGTTATCTTTTTCAGTTCAGCTTCTAATTTGCTGACCGTACAAACCATAAGCGCACGGTGAACCAACGTTTTAATCAAGCTGATTTGCCTACTCATAGGGGCAAAGGTATTCTAACTAATAAAAAGGCCTGTGAAAGTCGGTTTCCTGTATATTGAGGTAGAGAAATTGTTACCTATTCTTTCTACCTAAACATCCAAGAAGGGAAGAGAGTCGTTATGTTCCTCCTCCATGATAAATTGTAGAGCTGGGTGGAGATTATCCACGTGCAGGAAAAATTCAGTCACTTCATGGCGAGACTTGAAAATGACAAAGGTGTCGTCAACGTATCGCCGATAAGGAAAGGGTCTTGTAACCCGAGTGAATAACATATATTTCTTGAAACGTAGGAAGATATTCGCTAGGATAGCACCCACAGGACTGCCCATTGCAACCCCATCCACCTGCTGGTACATTTCATTGTTGAAGCTGAAATTGACCGACTTAGTAGCCAGTTCTATAAGTTCCAGAAAAATC
>NC_136503.1:76958829-76961329 GCF_053919585.1 Euprymna scolopes
CTCTACTTCAGTCACACTCTTTCCTTCTCTCTCTCTCTCTCTCTCTCTCTCACACACACACACAAACACACACACACACACACACATATATATATATATATATATATTAGCGTTTCATCTGCTTAGTTACACATGTTTCGATTACCGAATCGTATCAACGATCCAGTAACTTCATCAGTTTTTTTCTGTAAAGTCTGATGAAATTACTGGATCATGGATACGCTTCGGTAATCGAGACGTGTAACTAAGCAGATAAAACGGCAATAAAAAATATATACTGAGCACTTTCTTCAGGTTTTTACTAATTACCATTTTTGCTATATATATATATATATATATATATATATATATATATATATATATATATATATATATATAGTTTTATGTTTTATTTTACTTATTTCTTCATTTTTTTCAAGTCTTTTGACGTTCTACTTTAGACGCGATCAGAAAATATACGTGTGTTAAATATGGTGCTAATATATGAAAGTAAAGAATAATTTATATACATATACATACATATACATATATACATACATATACATACACACATATATACATATATACATATACATATATATGCATATATATATATATATATATATATATATATAATTTAAAGGAGATTAGAATAATAGTCTAAAGAGCTAAGTGTATTTTAATGTAATAGTGAAATTACTAGTTTAATTAAAATACAGGAAATGCTCGTTGTAATTTAGATATATAATAAGCTCGATAGTTAAATGTCCTAGAGCTAATTAAATATTAAGTAATGTGATTTATAATTTAAAAATTAAAAAAAAAATTTTTTAATTTAAAAATCAAATTTTAATTAAATTAAAAATCAGTTTCATAAGAAGGAACAACAACAAAGTCAATTATCTGTACGATCGTTTCGGAAATCCGTGCTTTTTATTTGTGGTATACATGAAGTCACGTAGAACAATTATACATAGTTTTTTTGGTAAGCACGGTCTCCTCATCAGCAAATTTAGGAGGATTTCTATTGAATTGAAAAGACACCAAAAATAAACCTAGCATTAAAAGTAAGGCAGATGAATCTGAAAAATTGAAGTAAAAGGTTTGGATTTAAAATTTATAAGAAAATTAGTATAGGTTAGAGATAGAAATGAGTAGAAAAAATATATATTTTTTTTTGAATTTACATAATAAATTTGATTTAAAAATATATAGATATAGTTACCTTTTAGTTTTTCTTTTTTTGAAATCAGGAACTGTATTTAAAGTAGTCATTTAGATGTTTGCTATAGCTTTTTATTTTATTGAATGATGAATTTTAAAAGGGCGACGCTCATGCAGTAAATTGTTTCCGTTAGCGTATTTTGATTTAAAGACGCTACAGTTAATATCTATAGAGAGAGAATATTTATTTTGCAAGTTTTTAAGGGGAGATAATTGTCATGTGTTATTGGCTTTATTTATTATTTGATTTACGAGTCTAAGGGCGGTAATTGGTCTAACTTAATTCATTAAAAAAAAAAGAAAAAAAAAGTAATCTATTTTTACTAATGAGTAATTTTTAATGATTTAAGGTGGTTTATATTTATTAAATTTAAACCAACGTTTATGATTACATGATAGAAGCTCATGTCTTGAATTTACTAGTTTGGTTGTGCTTTTTATATCTTCATATTTTAAAATTTTTAGGGTTTCTTTTGTACATAATGTACAAAATTTATCTCCTGGTTTATATGATTTGCAAGTCTCAATTATTTGCCATTTTAAGTTGAAAGAAATATTGCTATTTTTTAGTTGCCAAATATAGTTGGATAGAGTAGTTTGGTTTGATAGAGAGTTATTTTTAAAAGAATGTTTGTGCGTTGAAATTCTATGTTTTATTGGGCCAGATGTGGAACCAATATATATTACCTCTTGATTATTATGATTATTTTCCGTTAGGTCTATTGTTGGATTATAACTCAACTACCAGATTAAATAATAACACCAACTTAAATCAATTTACCGATCAATTACTAACCAACCCACCACATTATAATCCAACAATAGACCTAACGGAAAATAATCATAATAATCAAGAGGTAATATATATTGGTTCCACATCTGGCCCAATAAAACATAGAATTTCAACGCACAAACATTCTTTTAAAAATAACTCTCTATCAAACCAAACTACTCTATCCAACTATATTTGGCAACTAAAAAATAGCAATATTTCTTTCAACTTAAAATGGCAAATAATTGAGACTTGCAAATCATATAAACCAGGAGATAAATTTTGTACATTATGTACAAAAGAAACCCTAAAAATTTTAAAATATGAAGATATAAAAAGCACAACCAAACTAGTAAATTCAAGACATGAGCTTCTATCATGTAATCATAAACGTTGGTTTAAATTTAATAAATATAAACCACCTTAAATCATTAAAAATTACTCACTAGTAAAAATAGATTACTTTTTTTTTTTTTTTAATGAATTAAGTTAGACCAATTACCGCCCTTAGACTCGTAAATCAAA
>NC_136503.1:76966329-76993829 GCF_053919585.1 Euprymna scolopes
CCGCGGAGTTTCGAAGAAATACTTTCCTTCTCATCAGAGGGTAGGAATTAGCAAAATGCGGGATATATATATATATATATATATATATATATATATATATATATATATATATATATATATATATATATATATATATAAGAAATAAAGAACATTCCATTAACACAAGGCTGCCAACATCCCTAATTAGAAGTCTTTCTGCGTAACAAACTCGATTCGAACTTGGCACATCCAGGTCCCTCCCGTAAATACTCAAATGAAGGTTGCTAACATCCGTAATTAAAAGTGCTTCTGTAGGACAAATTGGGTTCAAACTTGGCACACTTAGGTTATCAGTAAATCGCCACCGTCACTTCGCTGCTGCTGCTGTTGCTGTTGGTTGTAGTGGTGGTGGTTGGGAGGAGGAGGAGGAAAACGATGAAACTAACAGATAAAGATAGATTGTGACAGGGTCTAGCTAAATACATAAGAAAAGGTCTTGATGGATGAAAATAATCTCATTAACAGGTTTATAACTGACACAGACTTTTTTTTTCCTTTATCTTTTTTGGATTCCGTAGTTTTGTCAATCTTTGGCTGGCATGAAGAGTTTTCTTTGTAAAGTCTATATAGCATAAGCAAACGAAAACAAAACTTTTCACCTGCATTCGTACCATTCCGAAATATGAAATGCGATAAGGTTCATGAAGGCATTCAGATAATTTACTTTCCTCACTCACACACACACACACACACACACACGATGCCTCCGTTCAGTCTCAAAAGACAAAAGATAGCCCTATAGGGGAAGCTGTGTTACTCATTCCGTGGAATTTCCACGGGTCCTGCTAGTTAAATACTAATCCCTATTAATCCCTGATTGTGTGGTGAACATATTTAGTTTATTACACCTTATCAGCATAAAGGTCCATACAAAATTTCAGCCATATCGATCTAGTAGTTTCTGAGAAAACTTCTAAAGTAAATGTGGTATGGAGATGAGTAATCCCGATTAATTCCTAACTGTGCATCAAACAGATACCATAATACTTAGTTCGCTACACCTTTAGGTTCAGAAAAGTTTTCAGCCAGAACAGCCCAGTAGTTTCTGAGAAAAGTAGAATGGACAGACAAACCGACAAATATAATGTAGATAAGCATACCTAACTTTATATATAGACAGAAGTATCTGTGTATTTATACTGTCTATCTATCTATCTATTTATCTATCTATCTATCTACTATTATACAAAAAGAACTCTGTGTGTGTGTGTGTGTGTGTGTGTGTGTGTGTGTGTGTGTGTGTGTGTTCCTCATGGACTTTGTAATGTTGAAGGCCGATTTTTTTTTATTTCACACAATGGTGCTTGATGTGTCTGAGAGTGTAGGGCCATGACAACAGCATATTCTTTTTATTATTTTTACTCTCGAGTGTGTATCCGTTGATATCTTATATACTTTTATATAGAGTGATGTGATTCTCGGTTGATTAACTGTGTCTAACGGTGCCAGCTATATACTTGAGAGCCAAAACAATGATAAGAATATGCTGTTGTCATGGCCCTACTTATAAGTATCGAAAAAATCCTATGAAAGAAGGAAGTCCGATTTTGATGAATGAAAGAAGGAACAGGCGATTTTGACCAACTTCAACACTTTTAACAAGTGCATGTGAGAAGTTTTATCACCGCACAAGCAGAAAGGTGAAGCCTATGAAATCAATTGTAACATGTAAGGACAGGGGCGCTTTCAAACTTAATGTTTTTTTTTTCTTTTTCGAGCACATTTGAACCATGATACTTGACTTTTGTACATGTAAGTGAATATGTAAAAATGATTCCATAAAATCAACAGTTGGTTCTTTATAGTTAGACTTTATAACAGTGTTAACTTTTGTTCCCAATTGGACTGTTTCTTCTTTAATCATATTTTTTGGATTATCGATTATTGATTTTCAATACTTGTCAGAGGTATTGCGATAGAAAACCTACGTAAGAACACTCCCAGACACATAAAGTACATTAGTGTGAAAATTTTGGCCGTTTTGGACTCCAAGGGAACTCTCTCTCTCTCTCTCTCTCTCTCTCTCTCTCTCTCTCTCTCTCTCTCTCTCACACACACACACACACACTTTTATATATAAGTAGAGATATATAATCTAAATGACTTAGCAAATTACAGATTCTTTTGATCTTTCATTTTCTTAACGAAAACAAAAGTAATTCTCCATAATGGAAATAACATCTCATCGCCGATTCACGAAAAACACTTGTCTACCTGATACGACTATCAATAATTCCCCCTACTCTTTATCTGTGCCTAAACCTAAACGTAGATTCCATGAACACAGCTTCTTTCTTAGAACTGCACGCCTGTGGAACTCTCTTCCGTTTGCCTGTTTTCCAGTTGACTACAATTTGGTCATCTTTAAGTCCAATGTAAAAAAATTTTGGATGAGCCGTTCCCCAATTTATCAAATTTCCACTACTAATGATTATACTACATTATTGTCTCATTGACTACCGTACATTCATTAACCCTTATCCTCGAGTGGCCTCTAGATCTTCATAAGTGGTGACTCCTATGTAAAAAAAAAAAAAAAAAAAAAAAAAATCAATGCCACCTCTTAAAATCTAAATTGCTCATCTTATATTTAAGGCTGAAGGGAGAAACTTTCATCGGCTGTTTAAATACCCAAAACGATAACCGTATCAAAGAGTCTCTGATAACTAAATCCAGCCCCTAGGAGTAAAATATGCATTACTGATGACTCTATAAGAAATATATATATATACAGCGTAATCACATTTCATACACCACCAGTTCCCGCCAGATCAGCGAAGTTAAGCAATGCTGAACCTGGTCAATACTAAATGGGTGACCATTTGGGACTTCCAGGTGCTGTATGTGCTCTTCACTTATCTCGGCATTGTTTCCAATCGTCCTGGATTTCTCCTTGCTATTGGACACAGACAGTGCCGATTCAGGAGAGGTGTGGTTGGATTGCACAACCCTTGCTTCACAATTACATGCACAGCTACTCCTTCAGGGGTATCCTTTGTCTTTTGAGACTGAGTGGAGACATCGAAAAGAAAAAAAATCTTAAAACCTTAAGTCTATGCAATGAATCTCCAAAAGCACCCCTTCTTAGGTGCAGGATATCATAAAAAACCTAGACACCTCAAAAGCATGTGGACCTGATCTCATCCCGGCTGTACTATTATAAAAAATGCTACGCTGAGGTTGCTCCAGTTCTCTCCAAGCTTTTCAACAAATGCCTTAACGAATCTTACTTTCTTGACTGCTGGAAAACTGCTTCTGTGGTATCAGTTTCCAAGAATTCTGGTGAAAGAACTGACCGATTAAATTATTGCCCCATTAGCCTCCTCCCTCTCTTTACCAAAATATTTGAGTTCATAATTAATCAAGCCCTAATTCATCACATTACAGTTGCTAAACTTCTGACCAACCAACAATATAGATTTACATAAGCCCGTTCTACAGCAGATATCCTAACTGTAATCTCCAATTTATGTACCATTCACTGGACAAAGCAAGGGAGGGTAGGGCAGTAGCTCTTGATATATTTAAGGCTTTTGACAGGGTATGGCACGATGGTCTTCTCAGGAAAATCAGATCATACGGTATCACTATGAGAATAATTAACATAATTAAATCCTTTTTAAATAAGAGAAGAATCCAGGTTGTCCTCGACGGTCATACATCTAAGCATTATGATATAAATGCAGGAGTACCTCAGGGATCGATACTTGGATTTTTGCTATTTCCTAATATTCATAAATGACCTCCCTGATAACATTGTCTCTGAGATGGGTATATTTGCTGATGACACCATGCTCTATAACAGGCATGATGGGAAAACGAATGAACACATATCTAAGGCAATGGCAGAAACATTAGAGCAAGACCTCCAATCAGTTGAGGAATGGGGGTGAAAATGGATGGTCACATCCAATACTACTAAGACTAAGTTTGTTTCCTTCAATAACTACAAAATACATTTTCAACCCTAATAGCTATTGCTAAAGATAAATTACCTGAAAGTACTTCATTCAAACTACTCGGTTTAACGTTCACAGGGAACATGAGTTGGAACAGATACATTGAGAGATTTGCCAAGGCTGCTACGAAAAAGGTCGGCTCTGTCTACCATGCTAAAAAGTTACTTATGCCTCAAAGTATCCTGTATCTCTACAATGCTACCATTCGCCGTGTATGGAGTAATGTTGTCACACTTGCGTTGGTGCATCTGCTACTACTCTCTAACTCCTGGACAGGATTCAAAGGAGAGTCACAAACCTGATAGGTCCTGAACTGTCATCTAAGCTTCACCCTCTGTCCCACCGACGAAATGTTGTGTCCCTCTGCCTGTTTTACAATATTTTAATGGTGGATGCTCCGGCGAACTACAAGCCATTGTACTCCCTTCGACGTAAATATCTCCAACAAACCTGACAAACAGCAAAGTCCCATCCCTACACAATAGAGATCCCTAGATGTAAGAAAGCCTTCTACTCTAATAGTTTCTTCCCCAGAACTGATAGACTCTGGAATTCCCTTCCAGGTTCCTGCTTCCCCAACTGTACTGACATGCAGAAGTTCAAGTGTAATGTGAACAGACATCTTGCTACTCAACTTCCTACATAGTATCCCTGCAACTTATATCCCTGACAGTAGCCCCTTGCATCAAAGTGGCACTGTGCCTTGTTAGGGGTGAAAATGTAATATAAAAAAGGAGGGGTGCTTAGAAAAAATCAGAAAGAAAGATGTCATGACAGCAGAGGAGATGGTCCATCTGATCAATTCAGAGCCTGCTTTTCTTGATGCTCTGGTGAAAGTAGGATCTATTTCTATGACCCAGAGACCAAGAGACAAAGTTCCCAATTGAAGCATGCTGGCTCTCCTAGACCCAAGAAGGCCAGACAGACCAAATCCACCCAGAAAGTTATGATGATCCCTTTTTTTGAACAGCATGGGTATGATCTACATGTACTGGGTTCCCGTTGGACAGACAATCAACAAAGAATACTATGTTGAGGTTTTAAAGAAGTACAGGAAGAGTTTTTGTCGGAAGAGGCCAGCACTCTTCAAATCAGGTCAGTGGCATTTCCACTAGAATAATGCATCCTTGCCACAGACTATTTGACCAAGATGGGCATCAAGACAGTACCTCACTCTCTCTATAGTCCAGACCTTGTTTACTGTGACTTTTTGTTATTCACTAAGCTCGAGGAAAACCTTACAGGCTGTCAATATGAGAAAATTGATGAGATGAAAGAGGTTGTGATGAGGGTTATTGACATACTCACACAAGAGGACTTCTATGGGGCCTTCCAGACGTTATTGGAAACTGTACCAGTGCATTGAAACTGGAGGAGACCACCCTCTGAAAGGGACTAGAGTTTCATGTGTGTACTATCAATAAAAGTGCCCATACAAAAAAGTCTGAAAACTTATTGAAGGTATTTGTTTGGAAATGTGTTATCTAGATATCTTCACACGTGATTCGCAATATGTGATAAATGATATCCAATCCTGTTGCAGTTACATTTCACAGAATTGTTTATGGTATGTTATCTAGGCGAGATAATAAAATTATAAATGACTAGATTTATTAGTCCGTTAAAATTACTTTTGATTCTCAAATATATACCAGTTAATATCTTATATTTTTTATATAGAGTGATGTGGTTCTCGATTGATTAACTGTGTCTAACTGTATCGGCTGTATACTCGAGAGTCCAAACAATGATAAGAATATTCTCTCATCATAGCCGTAGTCATTAGACACCAATTAAGCAACCTTTTCAGAGCTTTAAGATGCCTTCGATATGTAGTTCAAGTTTCTGATGCATACAGTAGAAAAATCAGGACACATGCCGCATATATAGGGCTATGACAAGACAATATTGACTTTCGAGTATATAGCAGTTAATATTTTATCGGTTTTTAGATAGAGTGATGCAGTTCTCGATTGATTAACTGTATCTAACAGTGTCGGATATATACTCGAGAGTCAAAACAATGAAAAGAATATTCTTTTGTCATAGCCCTAGTAATAAGCAAGCTACCCCATCTTTTAAAAATGGATGTACGATGATAATGTACCTATGAACATGAAATTGCCTTAACATAATTACATAGTATAGATTTTTTTAGTCCGCTAAAAGTTATAGCCCGTTTATTTAGAATGGGTGCTTTATTCTAAATTGATGGTTGAATATGGTTACATTTGTGCTCATTTCTCGCATTAAATACTAATCCCTATTAATCGTTAACTGTGCATCAAATGGATACCCTAATACTTAGTCCGCTGCACTTTATTATAAAAGTCCATAGAAAATTTCAGCCAGATGGGCTTAGCTGTTTCGGAAAAAACTTTTATAGTAAATGTGCTATTGTTGTGACTAATCTCTATTTATTTATTGTAGACTATTATCCTCATCTTTTTAGTTGTTGTTTCGTGAAGTTTTAGCCAACTATCCTTCTGGTTACCGTGACGGGATAGGAACTCTGAATCTTCTTACTGCATCCTCAGCAATTACTGCCTTCCATAGTTGTTGTCGTCTCACCACGTTTTGGCCAACTAATCCTCTGGCTGGCTTTGGGTAGGATTGAAGCTGCTATCTTCAGACAATGCTCACCTGGAACCATAGCGATTCAACATTTCAACCAACTGTGCCACAGGCCCGAAGAGCGATCAACCTTGGATTTTTGGTCTTATAAATCCATGTTTGTTTGTTAGCTGATCTTCCATTGTTGGGGGTCTTGGATATGACCTTAAACTATATCCAATGGTGAGGCCCAAGCTTGTGGGCTTTGGGGAGTGTGGAGCCACCCTTTAATTGCCATTGCTCCCAGGTCTACTCTAACCCGGAATGGTAGTACCTGTTAGGGTCCCAACTATGGGTTAAATAGAAACCGACTTGAAAACAACAAATATTCTATTAAAAATTTTTCTTCCAAATCTTTGTATTCGGCATTAAATAACCTGAAAAGGGTTGATATGCCGTAAAACAAAAACCACCAATCCATTGTTGGGTCGTACCGAATGGTATATATTATTTCATTTTTGTATTTATTTATTAACTAGCTGTACCCGACCACGCGTTGCTGTGGTTCAATTTGTTAAAATAGAACACATTCCTCAAGAAAAATTGCATTTTGTTCGTTTATTTACTTTTATTATTTTTTGCAATTTTTTTTTATCAATAAAAGTTTTGTTTTTTTTCCTCCAAAAAATTAATTTTTTACCATAAATTGTTAGGTGAAAGTCTTTTTGTTTTTTTCAAGAAAACTTACACTTTTTTTTAAAAGAAATTTGGCAGTAAACGTTTCTTTTTGAAAACGGAATTATCAAATGGATACCCTAATACTTAGTTTGTTGCACTTTATCATAAAGGTTAATAGAAAATTTCAGCCAGAGGAGCCTAGCAGTTTCTGAAAAAAAACTTCTATAGTAAATGTTCCATTGTTGCGACTAATCTCTATGAATTAATTTACTTATTTATTGCAGACTATTATCCTAATCTTTTTAGTTGTTGTTTCACAATGTTTCGGCAAACTATTCCTCTGGCCTTCGTCAGGTGGTTACCTTGACGGGATAGGAACTCAGAATTTTCTTACTGAATCCTCAGCAATTACTGCCTTCCATAGTTGTTGTTGTCTCACCATGTTTTAGCCAACTAAGCCTCTGGCTGGCTTTGGGTAGGATTGAAACCGCTATCTTCAGACAATGCTCACCTGGGACCATAGAAATTCAACGTCTCTATCCACTGCACCACAGGCCCCGAAGGGCGATCAAACTTGGATTTTTTGGTCTTATAAATCCATGTTTATTTATTATTTGATCTTCCATTGTCGGGTCCGTACCGTGTGATATATATTACTTAATTTTTTAATTTATTTATTACCTAGCGAGGGGTAACGGCGTTGCCCGGGTGTTTGTAAGTATGTGTGGTTTTGGGTAAATAAAAAGAAAAATCGTTGGCTGTTAAAAAAAAAAAAACGAAGCCTTGACGTGCAGTTGGAAAATAGTAAAGTGTGAAAAAAAAACAGGTGCCCGTTTTTGACGAGTTATTGACGTGAACTTTGAGTGCGAGACAGTGTTTTATTTAACGCGAATCTGTTTTTTTTTGTACGAAAAAGCTTAATGCACATGTGGCGATGGTAGGCGATAGCTATTCAGCAGTTAACATTTTCTGCGGGACAGTTTCTAATGAGGTCAATAAACCAGTTTGTTTGTTTTTAACTAACTTTGGAAAAAAAAACAGCTCCCTGTTTATTAGGGGAAGTTTCTTGTCTCAAAATGAAAGCAACCGTCTGATATGACGAAGCCGACATTGACCAAACGTTACACAGCTTTCTAGAGACCACTGGCCGTGGGCCAGTATTTCGAATCGAGTTTCGCTTTTTTTTTCTTTTTTTTTTTTTTCTTTTTTTTTTTACCGAAAAACGAATGCAACATGTGCAGATCCGAAAATAAATGTCGAATAATTAACGTTTCAAAATCGGGCAAATTAAATAGAGAGGCGACCACCGTTGTTAAATCATAGATATTATCATTTAGACGTGATATAAAAAGTTTTAATAATGAGCGACGGCCTCTAGAATCCGCCGGAAAAAAGCCTTTTGAAGACATACACAAAAAGCGAACACACATACACACATACATTTTCACTTTTATATATATAGATTTAATTCATAAGCATTCTAATTAATTGAATAATATAATCTCTATTAATCCCTATTAATTTTTAACTGACATCAGACGGATAACAATACTTAGTTTGCTGCACGTTATCATCACAAAGGTTCATGTATGTGTTCATCTTGAATGCTGTTTGACCTATGAAACGTTATCCTACACAACTCAAATGCTGTTATCTCTCTGATCTTTTCGAATGTTGAATTAAACTATTATCTACATCTGCATTTTTTTTTTTCCTGTTTTCTTCTCTTCATTATGATATTCGGATCACATGGGAATTGCAACGATTGATTGCGTTTGTCGTCTTTTATTAAGATTTCAGATTTTGATAATATTGCACGAAATACGTTGGATCGTATTTCATCCTTGATTAAGTGTTAATTAAATTTTGATTACCTATACGTCGTTTTAATCAGATTAATATACTCTTGCAGTTTATCTTTTTCACAGTTTTCACACACGCGTATTATATTTATATATGTATGCATTCTGTTTTACATATATGCGTGTATATGTATATTTATGTATATGCATTTATATATATATATATATATATATATATATA
Source organism: Euprymna scolopes (assembly GCF_053919585.1). Lineage (NCBI taxonomy): Eukaryota > Metazoa > Mollusca > Cephalopoda > Sepiida > Sepiolidae > Euprymna > Euprymna scolopes. The sequence goes on from NC_136503.1 coordinate 76,975,602, forward strand.
TATATATATGAGACAATAGGAGTGGAAAATGAATTCGCAAATACTATATATTGGAAAATATAGAATGAGTCATTTATTTAATAAAGATATACATACATTTAGTTAAGGGACTCTTTATACCAAGGTATTTCAAAGCCGAATGCCTCTCATCAGAAGAGTAGAAAAGGTGCTAGGTAACATGATGGGGATGTGATGTCTAGCGAGGAAATCATCAGAAACGAAATAAATAAATAAAATCATTGATGTTGTTAGGGGGACTAGATTTAATTCTAAGATAAAGGAGAAATGTACTATATAAAGTTTAGTGTAAAAAGGAGTATAGGATTTTTATCATAGTTTTAAATAATGTAAGTAGTTTATGTATTTAAGATTCAGGGGGGGAGGTGCATATATATATATATATATATATATATATATATATATATATATATATATATATATAGCTTAATGCGTAAGAGAAAGAGTTCACTTCCACAAGAGGATAATTATCTGGATAATGCCAAGCTCAACAATTATTATTGGAGCTTATATAATTGGACAACAAGAGTATGAAATGAAGTCACAAAACTATATATTGGTAGATATAGAATGGATCATTTATTGAATAATGGAATACAAGCAAAATTTGGGGGATGGAAGGGACTCTTTATGCCAGGGCATTTCGAAGCCTAATGTTTCTCATCAGAAGAGTAGAGAAGGTGCTAGGTAGCATGGGGAAGATGCAGCGTCTAGCATAGGGTTCATTAGGGACGAAAAAGATTAAGAGGAATTATAGAATGTTTGGGGAAGCTTTATTGAATTCTAAATAAATAAAGGAGAAGCTTGTTATATATAGTATGATATATAAGATTGTATATGGTCTTTAACATAGTGTTGAGTGTAAGGGATATATGTTTTAGGGTTAAATTGTGGGCGTATTGTTGCTACATGGTAAAATTTTAACAGTTTGGCAACAGACTTGATGTACGTGTTCCATTTCAGATCAGGAGTGAAGGTCAAGCCCAGAAGCTTGTCAAAACATGGGGCTTCTCCTTGACGAGAGCCATCCATTTCAATTGATGCCAGATGGGGATCAGATGATGTAAAGATAGGAGTTTGGTTTTAGATGCATTAAAGGTAACCAGCCACGTCTTCCCCCACTGAACCACACGTTCAAGATCAGAGGAGAGAGAATCAGAGAGAACTTTGTCATTTACAGCCTTTGATGTGTTGCTGTAGCATAGATGTCAACGAATGATTTAAGTATGTGTTTTGGGAGATCATTGATGTAGACCAGGAAGAGTGTTGGGCCCAGGATGGACCCTTGAGGGACTCCAGCATTAATACTGCAGGCTTCTGATTTTTGTCCATCAACCACTACTCTTATGAGCCTATCAGAGAGAAATGATTTATTGATAGAGAGAATATTTCCAGTTACACCGTAGCTGGAGATCTTGTGAAATTTTGACACAATGAAAAGTAGTCTGTTAACAGAGTTAATTTATTTTCCTCTCAAAATAACTCAAAATATAACCATTAAAAGCTAAATCCCTGGCAACAAAAGTGAGTACACCCCTTACAAAAAGTTGTCAATATTAACATACAACGTGTCAACTCTCAATATTTTGTGTGGCCACCATCATTATCCAAAACTGCCTTTACTTTCTTGGGCATGGAGTTTACCAGAGCTTCACATGTAGCTACTGAAATGCTCTTCTACTCTTTAATTATGACGTCACAGAGTTGGTGGATATTTAAAACTTTGTACACCTTCACCTTCTGCTTGTGGATGCCCCAAAGATGTTCTATTGAGTTCAAGTCTGGAGACATGCTTGGCCAGTCCATTATCTTTACCCTCAGCCTCTTCAGTAAAGCAGTGGTTGTCTTGGATGAGTGTTTTGGGTCATTCTCATGCAGGAACACTGCTCTGCGACTCAGTTTCTGGGGGGAGGGGATCATGCTCTGCTGCAGTATTTGACAGTACATGTTGGAGTTCATGTTTCTTTCAATGAAATGTAACTCTCCAATACTTGCACCCTCATCTGGTCACCGCCACACATACTTAAGGCCATGAGAACCAAACAAATTAAATTTCGTGTCATCAAACCATAGGACATGGCTCCAGTAATCTATGGGCTTTGTTGACATGTCTTCAGCAAACTGTTTGCGGGCTTTCTTGTATATTGCCTTCAGAAGAGGCTTCCTCCTGGGGTGACAGCCATGCACACCAGGAAAATGCATAGCGATGTTACAGATAAATCCTCCACCTCTCTCACAAAAGAAAACATCTCACAATGAATCCTTCTCCAGTTTGGGGAGTTTTTGTAACTGCTATCTATATGGGTTGCCGTCTTACCTTATGAACGAAGGCTACCAAAAAATATGATTATGTTCTCTAATATGCGTATAACTTCATTTTTATCCTTAATGATATCTGTAGGAGTGGTTCCTTATTTTCTGTCCTAACTTTAATACTCAGATTACAACATCATCAACATTGGATAATTTTCCTATTTAAAAATACCATGCATTGGTTTGTTTACAAAATGACGTCTCCTTGTGGTGGCCTGATATCATAGATTGGATAGGAGCATGATTTCATTTGCACTGTAGGTAAAGTCTAGTATAGACTGATTCTAATATCATTTTTTTAAACTACTTTTTCACCCCAAATAAGACACAGTGCAACTTTGATATAGGGGGCTACTATCAAGGACAAAAGTTTCAGAGATACTATGTAGGGAGTTGTGCAGCAAGATGTCTGTTTCCATTACACTTGAACTTCTGTATGTCAGTACAATTGGGGAAGCAGGAACCCGGAATGGAATTCCAAATTCCAGCAGTTCTGGGAAAGAAACTATTAGAGTAGAAGGTTTTCTTACATCTAGGAATCTCTACTGTGTAGAGGTGGGACTTTGCTGTTTGGAGGGTATTTACATCGAGGGGGTAAAATGGCTTGTAGTTTGTCAGAGCATCCACCATTAAAATACTTGTAAAACAGGCAGAGCGACGCAACATTTCGTCGGTTGGACAGAGGTTGAAGCTTAGATGACAGTTCAGGACCTATCAGGTTGGCGACTCTCTTTTGAACCTGCATAGACTAGACTAGTAGCAGATGCACCAGCCCAAATGTGACAACACTGCATACATGGGCGAATGGCGGTCTTGTAGAGATACAGGATACTTTGAGACATAAGGAACTTTTTAGCACAGTAGAAAGAGCCCACCTTCTTCCCAAGCCCACCTTCTTCGCAAGAAGAGGAACGTTCGTGGCCTTCGGGCCAAGATCAAAGTGTAGTATCTGTTCCGGCAGATACTGCAAGCAAAGACCCTATGTGGGGGCAACCACACATATAAGACCTTGGTCAATACAGGGGCAACCCTTCATATCAATTGTCACTATCCAGCTCCCCTACTCCCCGGGGAGTTGGTTCCCATTTCCGCTTCACTCCTCACATTAAAAATCGGCTTTGTGCCTAATTTGCTCGGTGAGGGAGCAAATAAATACCGCCCACCTTCTTCCCAAGCCCACCTTCTTCGCAAGAAGAGGGACGTTCGTGGCCTTCAGCCCAAGATCAAAGTGAAAAAGAAAGAAAAAAAGGAATAAAACAGCACGAGGCTGCATATTTAAGGTAAGAATACTATAACATGAAAATAAACTCTAAGTATAATAATCAATATAACTTAAAAATAGGACTCAGAGAATGATAAAAGAAATAAAAAACTTTAAAAAATAATTGATAAAAAAACTTTAAAAAAAAGATGAAAATAAAAATATAACAAAAATAATGCAAAAAATACAAAACTAATTAAATAAATTTAAAATAAATTCAGTATGACCACAATCTTCGAAACGAGAAGAAACGGCCAAGTATGTCGGTTACATGAACAATGTAAGTTGTCCAAAATAGTGTTTTTATAAGTGTTTTTAAGGTAAAGATCTGATGAGTATGTGATTAAGTATGCAGCAATAACATAATTTCACAGACTTGTTTGTCGAAACACTAAAAAAAATTTTAGTGGATACCTTTTTAAAAGTAATAATGACCAACTTGGAACTTGGAGAATTATTATATTACACACACACACACACACTCTCTCTCTCTCTCTCTCTCTCTCTCTATATATATATATATATATATATATATATATATATATATTAGCAAAAGTACCCGTCATTGACTGGGTTCAAAAACAGACTACAGAAAATGGACTCTGATTTATGAAAGTATGATAGGTAATGAAAAAGAAGGGTTATAAAGGGTTGCAAAGAGATAGCTTCGAATTTGGGGGTATCAAAACCAAAGCAAAATATTATGAAAGTGAAAGTAAAATAGATAAACCCCATAATTTATTATACCATACCTGTTCACACTGAAACACATATCACAATATTCTGTGGATCTATATTAGAAAACCTTGTTAAACTTTGTGACATATTTCCATTCTATGGAAGTCAGGTGCGAACGAAGACCCCATAATTTTATTATACCATATTTCTTCAAACTGAAACATAATTATCAAAGTATACTTATATAGATAGATATGAAAAGTCTTTATTAAAGTTTGTGCCTATTTCCATTCTATGGAGGCCAGGCGCGAATGCAGACCCCACAATTTTATTATACCATCCATATTTAAGTTAAAACATAATTATCAAAGTATTATTATGTACATCTATATCCAAAACACTTGTAAACTTGTATTTTAATTTAAAATTTTTTTATTTCCATACTTTGTGGACCAGGCGCGTATGTAGACCCCACAATTTTAATGAATCATGATTATGCCAGATCAAACATACCCATTCCTGTATCTCGATACATCTTCTATCATTATATGTAATCAGTTTTCTAAAATAGTCAACCATATAGGAGCCTATTCGTGACCAGACACACACACACAGACGTTCAGCTTTATATTATATATATATATATATATATATATATATATATATATATATATATATATATATATATATATATATAAAGATACCAGAATGGTTAAAATAAAAATTGGTTAAAGATGAAGGAATATAGCAAGAAGAAAAAAGAGAAATAATACTGATTATCAGGTATAAAAAATATATCAAATTCATTTTCTTTTTAAAACAAGATAAGTGAAATATTTCAATCATAATGACATCTGTGATTTATAATACATAATGCTTTGAATATTTCTTATTTTAAAGAAATTTGTAAAGAAATTCACTGCATTACTTATATATATTTAATATAGATGTAAAAATGGTAAAAATCCATATTAAAAGTTGTTCTGGGGTACTTCAGCTGTTTTACAGATAGAATTGAAACATATATATATATATATTATTCCTTAATTGGAATTTTTTATTTTGAGATGAGCATTTTTATGTTAATTTTATTTTTATTTCGGACTATTAGTCTCATCTTTTATTAGTTGTTGTTTTTTAATCTTTTTATTGGTTCACAACGTTTCGGCCAACTTCCTCTGGCCTTCGTCAAGTGGTAACCGCGATGGATAGGAACTTCGAATCTCCTAACTGCATTCTCAGCCATCACTGCCATCCGTAGTTGTTGTCGTCTCACCACATTTTTGACCAATTACCTCTGGCACGCTTTGGGTGGGATTGAAACCGCTATCTTCAGACAATGTTCATCTGGAACCGTAGAGATTCAACGTCTCTATCAACTGCGCCACGGGCCCCGAAGGGCGATCAAGGTTGGATTCTTTGATCTTATAAATTCACATTTATTTATTATCTGATCTTCCATAGTCGGGTCCGTACCGATTGGTATATATATATATATTATTCCTTAATTGGAATTTTTTATTTTGAGATGAGCATTTTTATGTTAATTTTATTTTTATTTCGGACTATTAGTCTCATCTTTTATTAGTTGTTGTTTTTTTAATCTTTTTATTGGTTCACAACGTTTCGGCCAACTTCCTCTGGCCTTCATCAGGTGGTAACCACGACGGATAGGAACTTCGAATCTCCTAACTGCATTCTCAGCCATCACTGCCATCCGTAGTTGTTGTCGTCTGTTCCTATCCGTCGCGGTTACCACCTGACGAAGGCCAGAGGAAGTTGGCCGAAACGTTGTGAACCAATAAAAAGATTAAAAAACAACAACTAATAAAAGATGAGACTAATAGTCCGAAATAAAAATAAAATTAACAGAATTGAAACATGTTTGCAAATGTGTAGCCAAACGTGTTTGGATAAATAAATTTTTATACCAAATAAATATACAGTTCTATTCAATACTGAGCACTTTAATATAAGCGTACAGCACAATCACGTTGACACACCGGTTCTCACCAGATCACTAAAGTTAAGTAACGTTTAACCTGGCCAGTACCAGATGAGTGACCATTTGGGGAGGCTAGGCGCTGTATGTACCTTCTGGGAAGGTTGGGCATGAGGCCAGCACCCTCACCCTGAAAAAAGAACTCTTCGCTGGCCTATGCCCCTCTAGGAGCTCAAGGGCTATGGATGGATCGACTTTAATATAAACAGAGTAAGGATTTACTGTATCATATCCTCTCAGCATAAACGTATCTGGATTGTGTGTGTGTGTGTGTGTGTGTGTGTGTGTGTGTGTGTGTGTGTGAAGCAATGTTTTTGCTAGATTCCAAAGTTCATATTTTGTTCATCTTACCAATTATTTTTTTAAACCAAAACTTTGGTACAATTATAAATCCGTAATTATAATTAGAGATTAATACAAGAATGCTGCCCCCCCTCTATGTAACGATTTCTAAAGCCCTCTCGCACCTGGAGAATGGATTCGACGTGAATTATTTTTATTTATTTAATTTTTTTGTCTTGCTATATATTTTTTCCTGATTGAAAACATTCCGTTTTTTCTGATGAGTCCATAAAGGAAGGATCTAGAATTGACATAAAAATATTGAATAAAATAAAATACACATCAAGTGCGCTCGAAAGCCAAATCATAACGTAATAATAGGAAAATAAACAAATATTTTACTGTTTGAAATTATAACATAAATATATTTCGGAGATATACTCCATCCTCAGTATGTTGTTTTCTTTCTTTTGTTTTTCTTTTTCTTCTTCCTTGTTATAAAGTTGGAGAAAGAAAAGTCTGTTTGTAAAGAATCGCGCATTGTATCTCAGCAGTTGTATTTTGAAATGTTGGAAGTGTGCGTAGGCAACGCAAGAATAACCTCAAGGGTGTGAGTTCCATATAGAAACGTTGATTTAATTTGAATGAAATAAAATACGCATCAAAAAAGCATAAAACTATTGGTTACTTGCCTATGAACAAAACAGATCCGTAATTGTACCAATGGTTTTGTTTTGAAGAAAAGTGATTGACAAGATGAATAAAATCTGGGACTTTTGAATCTAGCAAAAAATGTTGTTTATTTTTTTCTGATATTAAATTTAGGCAATAAACAAGTTTCAGTTTTAAAAGACGATGAAGCGGTTAATTATCCAACAGAAATTTTGAATTCACTAGATTTTCCAGGGATGCCACCACATGTGTTGCAATTAAAAATTGGTGCGCCAATTATCACATTGTGAAATATCAACCAGTCAAAGCTTTGCAGTGGCATGCAGCTTACAATAAAAAAAAATAATGAACAACGTAATAAAAGCAACAATTTTGATGGACCGTTTCAAAGGTGAAGACGTTCCCATTCAATGCATTCTTATAATTGCAACGGACATGTCAGTTCATTTTAAAAGATTGCAATTCCCAATTCGATTGACATTTGTAATCGCCATCAACAAAGCTCAGGGACAATCTTTACAATTGTGTGGCTTACATCTACACACTGATTGCTACTCGCAAGGACAATTATAAGTTGCATGTTCTAGAGTAAGCTAACCAGACAATTGCTGTATCTGCACAGAAGATAGAGCTACTGCATTCCCACAAGTATTGGAAAATTAAGCAGATAAGAAACATGCATTTTCTCCTTTTTACGTTTAAACATACTAAGCCACAGCAATGTGTGTGTGGCCCGGCACAGCTAGTATATATATATATATATATATATATATATATATATATATATATATATATATATATATATATACACTAACTCCAAAACGGACGAAAAAATAATTACAAACTTAATTAAAAGATATACCAAACCCACTGACCAGAATAAAAATATTAAACTTATAATATATTATACTAAATTTAAAACCTCCAGTTTAATAATTAAAAACAATAATAATACTAACACAACACTAAACTAAACTAATGTAGTGCATGAATTTATTTGCCCTTTCAAAGAATATCTCCGAACCCACACTAAAAACTCATACAACGCATACTTAGGCCACATGATAACAACACTCTCCCAACGACTAACCTTTCATTTAGCTGTCAATAGCGTCATAAAACAACACTTAACATCCCATGATAAAAGCCTATAGTCGTCCGACATTCGAAATACCTTAACTAACAATACTAAAATTCGATACCTTAACAATTGCACACGACGACTAAAATTACTAGAAGCCATACATCAAAAAACTACAGCCCCTTTTTAACCGGATCTCATTTAACACTGGGACAAATATACTAACTGAATATAATAACTAACAAGAAACTGAATAAATAATATATAAAATAAGAAAATCGAAAAAAATAATAATAATTCGCTCCTAACCATCCTACACCCACTTTTTATAACTAATAATAATAATAAAAAAAAAATAACTATAAATGCACCAAGCCTCAAAGAAAACGAAAATGACAACAACAACAATAGCTCCTGACGATGATCGGATGTCTCAATAGAAAGAGATTGAGAAGAATATGACTGAACAACAACTTTTGGGCGCCATAGTATACAACAGCCAGTTGAAATAAAAAAAAAGAAGACCACTTGGCGAATTGAAAAGATATCCAAAAATCAGAAAAAAGAAAAATTCTGTCATGTTCAATCGGACGTGCTTGAATAATGACTTGCTGCTAAAATATACAAAATATATACAAAATATATATATATATATATATATATATATATATATATATATATATATATATATATATATATAGTAAGTTATAAAATGTATATGGCGATTAAGCTACACTGAATATTCCGCGTTTCATCCACTCTAGGATTCTTCAGGCTTATGCGCGAATTCTATTTGTCCGATAAATACATTCTCATTGGCTGATAGGAAGGGCGCGGTGGATACTAGGAAGCTGATTGGCTAACTAAAATTTCAATAGAAGAGGAGCATATAAAAACGACAAACAACCACAGAACTCGCGCATAAGCCTGAAGAATCCTAGAGTGGATGAAACACAGAATATTCAGTGTAGCTTAATCGCCATATACATTTTATAACTTACTAACTAGTTCTACCTACGTATTGAGCACTTTTGAAGTAAATACTTAAAGTTTGCGCATAAATCTATACCTTCGTATATTAATTTTATGTGAGTAAATTAAGTAGTTATATATATATATATATATATATATATATATATATATATATATATATATATATATATATATATATATATACATACAAACAAAAGAAAAAGAAAAAGGAAGATTAATTCACTGAAGCAAATTATATTAATGGGTTGAGTAAAACAAATTTGTTTTACTAAATGTGATTAGCAAAAGTGCTCAATGCCATGAATGCAGAGGTCCATTTACCCGGATGAATTGACGATTACTTTTACATTGGCTACTTTTTTGTAAGTTTTAAGATAATCAATGTTTGCAACCCATTTCCATAGTCTGATTATTGCATTAGCATTAGAGAAATTGGATAGCTTCAACAGCTAATGTTTTCATTTTGGTCATATATATATATATATATATATATATATATATATATATATATATATATATATATATATATATATATATATATACACTTCAGAATAATGTAATGAAATATATCTACTAATATGCGACCTAATACCTTGGAAGGACTACAAGACGCGATGGATCTCTTTACCTACTTATTACCAGGAATTTCCATTTCAAGATTTAACATTCATTTTGGATTTAAAGTACAATATCCTTTTTCTGCCTCAATATCCCATTCCCTTATTCTATGTTTATAAAATGTTTTTAACACTTTAATTTCCTATGTTTATTACTACTAGTAAATAAGGTGCAAACCAATAAAAACATTTGCTATAATTTTTCCTCTGAGGAGATGAATAATCATCGAAAACGCATGGTTTCAGGAAATAGATTTATTCAATTGCATTCTTTGATTTCAAACAATAAAATATTCTATATTTGAAGATGAACATTTTTAAATCATAATATTTAAATGCATAAGTTTATATATATATATATATATATATATATATATATATATATATATATATATATATATGATTAGTTTTTTTTGGAAAAAGAATTCCAGCAGAGTGCTCAATTAAAAGGAAAATCCAAATTTTAAGAGCGTACTTATATTTTGTGTACAGAAAGTTGTTAGTTGAGACAGGTCATTGGTACCGTCGGTTTCAAGCCCGATAATAAGGCCCGTTTAAGGTATCCTTATCAAGCTCTCTTCAACGGGCCTTATTATCGGGCTTGAAACCGACGGTACCAATGACCTGTCTCAACTAACAACTTTCTGTACACAAAATATATATATATATATATATATATGTATGTATGTGTGTGTGTGTGTGTGTGTGCGCGCACACACATTAGTTCAAGTATGCTTAAGTTTCTGTTCATCAGCTAAAGAACACTCACGTATAATATTCTTTAGCCCTACCGGCTTTATTTACAGATCTTCAGTGAAACCGCAGGTATCGATGGATATTCGAACTAAAATATAATTTAATATGAAATAAAAAAAATATTATAGGTTTACATACGTAACACTCCGGTCATTTCTCCTATAAAAAAAAACAATCTCTCTCCCCCCCCTCTCTCTCTCACTCTCTAACAATACTAAAGAGAGAGAGAGAGAGAGAGAGAGAGAGAGAGAGAGAGAGAGAGAGATATATCTAAATTAATTTCGCGATTAGAAGAGTTTTGCACCACTTTTGTGTCCTCATAGTGAGATTAAAATAATGAATCAATTTCAATGTAGATCTTATAATTTTCAAATAGGTTATGCTCGTATGTTGCTCTTTAAGCCCAATTAAAATACTCCAAAAGCCCGAAATTAGGAAAATATAGACTGATTAACACCAATTAATATATATATATATATATATATATATATATATATATATATATATATATATATATATATATATATATATATATATATATATATATATATATATATTGTTCAAAACCAGTTAGATTAATTTATCCCTGACGATGAATCCTGAGGGATTGGAAAGTACTAGGACTTATGATAATATGTTTTTATAGTAATATCAGAAAGCCCCTACGTGGATTAATCGACGTTTTGATGCAGTTACTCGTCCTAACGAAACTAGTTTTATTTCATGTTTATATAATTTTCCTTATATGTGTGTGTGTGTGTGTGTGTGTGTTTATTACCGTTTCTAATCTGCTTGGTTACACGTTTCGATTACTAAAGTCGTGTTAACAGTCCGATAATTTCACCAGACTTCACAGAAATAAATATCTGTTATAGTGAGAAAAAGAGAGAAATTAGAAGATGTACAAGTTCGAATTTAAAAAAAAATCCAGCCAATTGTAAAGTCATTGAGATGTATAAGGAGCGATGAGGAGGGGGTTAAAATATCAAAACAGACACAGATAGGAATAGAGAGGGGGGGAGAGAGAGAGAGATAAAATTAAAAGAAAAAGTGAGATGGGTAAATAATTGAAATAGAAATAAAAGAAGAAAGAAAAAAAGAAAAAGTAAGGGGCAAGCAGTTAATTAGAAGAGCGGCGTTTAATTATGATTAGGTAGTTATGGAGAGAGATATAAGAAGAGGGAGAGTGGGTGACCGTTGACTGCATGTCACGGTTTTAGGAGGACGGTATTTGCAATGATTTAACGTCATAACAAAGATATGTCCTCTCATAAAAAGTTGAGATACGTCCCACTTGAGCTCATTTATGTAAAAAAAAGAAAAGAAAAGTAAGGGATAAATAAATAAAAAAATTAAGAAAAATAAGAAAAATAGAATGAATCAAGATTAATAAACCGTTAAAATTTAAAAAAAAAAATTAATTAAAGCTAATAATTCCACATATATGTGGGTAAATAAATAATTGAACGCATCGATTTATAATTAACTAATTAACTAAAATAATTTATAAGTAACGAGATAAATAAATGAATAAAAGCGCAAAATATGAAGGAAAGTAATATATGTAAATATAAAATATGAAACTAGAATTTTTACAGGGGAATATTTTACGTTACACCGACCAAAGTTACGCAGGTGTAAGTTAAAATATTTTCCCTATAAAAATCATTTTTATCCATAAGAAGATAAGAGACTATTTTTAGGATCGAATTTTTTCGATTTTTTTTAATATTTATCGGATGAATTTCTGTACAAAACATATCTAAATCACGGCCAGAAATATAAATTACCTTTATGTGAAATTTGCAAAAGATAGGCTCAAGCGTTTCGGGACCTATGAGGAAGGAACTCACACACAACACAAACACACACATAAAGTGACATATATATATATATATATATATATATATATATATATATATATATATATATATATATATATATAGCCAGTAGAATTTAGTTTCCTAGAAGTACATCCAATGAAACAACATGTATCTACCAAAATAGTGCTCAATGAGTGAACAGAGCAGGTATATTAATTTTATTTATACAAACATTAATGGCTACATATGTGCATACATGTTTCTGTAATCACCCACGTTGGGGGATTACGTCTTCAGGCCAAGAATTATATATATATATATATATATATATATATATATATATATATATATATATATATATATATATATATATATACTCTATGAAAGAATTCCATAAATGTTGGTGTACAGTACAGTCAACTTGACAGTGGTCACCGGACAGTAGGCTGACCATTATTTAGGTACAAGGACGCATTTAAAAGCATCTCTTAGATGCTGAAATAAACTCCGCTTCCCTCAAAGACTGTGATTAATCGTAATGAATAGGGGCCTACATGCTTCAATGGCATTATGAAAAATTCAGCATCAAACATTATCAATGCGTAAAAGAAGGGAAAGAAATAAAGTATTGTCCTCAGTTCTGGACCATATACTTCAACAATCCACACTCTTGAACAATCTGTGGACTTTTTTGTAGATCATTGGCTGGACTGAAATATCATCACACACAAGGTTAAATAGACAAAGTTGTAAGAACCTCATACGTCGATAATGACGGAAGAGTCTATATACTAGCTGGACGCTCGGCGTTGCCCGATCGTACTATAGTCTTAAATATGATATTTTAATTTATGCAGATTGCATAATTATTACTATAGAATCAATCATCTACTGAATATTATATATAACGAGTAATAATATCATTCATCAAATTCCGCCTATGTTTGTTTACAATATCACGTCAGCTGCTTTTTGGGTTTAACGATGAATGCTCTGGAAAGTTAATTAATGTTTAGTTTTAAAATATGCAATCCAAGAAATGATTTGCAACGTTTTTAAATGGTACTTCTTCTTTTATCGTAAATTGAACTCATTAAAAAGAACAAATTAAAATAAAATAGTGAGGTACACCCCGGCTTTAACAGGGAACCATACGATCTGTGCCACTTTACCACTGAGCTATATCTCCAGATGACAATAGCTCTGGGGTTTTTTTAAGAAGAAATGATTTGCTGAGAATTTAATCTTTTATTTGTGGGAAAATTATCTCCCTTGGCTGGTGTAACGTAAAATATTCCCACTGTATAAATTATTTTTTTTTTATCTCTAAGAAAGAAAGACTATTTTAAGGGTCGGACTTTTTCGATTTTCGGTATTATCGGATGAATATCTGTACAAAACATATCTAAGAACACTGGCAGACACATAAATTACTTTTGTGTGAATTTTGCAAAAGATAGGCTCAGCCGTTTCGGAACCTAAGAGGAAGGAACCCACACACACACACACAATCACACACACACACAAAGTGACACACACACACACATATATATATATATATATATATATATATATATATATATATATATATATAAAGTACAAGTGTACATATTTTATTTGTAAGATGTTGATGTTGAAAAAGTTTTACTCCCAATCATTTAGTTAGGGGAGGGAGGCCTCTTCAGTCTTGGATAACAACCTTCCTAGAGCTGGTGACTCAAACATATTACCGGTTTGCAAACCTAAACTGCTTAAGGAGTAGATAGGCTCTGTCTATCGCCCGGCTTCCATATTCCTTCTTTGCCTATTAGTCAGGCACAGAGACGATATCACAGTGATTCGACAGAAACACACAGTGGTAGATCTTGTTTCTTATCTAGCGCAATGAACGCCGTTTTTCCCACTCTCGAAACATCCCACCCCTCAGAACTGGGCACTTGGGAGTGCTTGAGTACCACATATGCCTGTGCAATTAGATTGGGTGACCTTCTTCTGACGGTTTGAGGGTACCGGATTGACAGCTCCTGGCTGCTGTTTCCGACTGGTAGTACAGGAGCTCTAACTCTTTGGGAGTGCTTAGAGCGGCTGCTCCATCAACAGTTGTATAATATTGGGATGTTTGTAATGCCATGTCGCGCATGGAAAGGGACCCTGCACTTATCCCCAGTGGGCTTTCCTGAGGCCACAATCCTAGTTGAAGAAAGGTCAGCTGATGGCCTACTTGTGTTGCATGTGTGATACTCCTGTTCAGCTCCCCCTTACCTAAACTGAAACTCTTTAAAAAATATGATGACAGTACAATCTAAAAATAAGCTTAAACCAGGCTTATGGTCAAACAAATCCAACTTGCCTCCTCCCTTGAGGCTTGCAATCACGAACATCTGTGGGCTTAGAACTAATTTAGTTGATGTTGAAGCATTTCTCCTAACAAATACCCCGGATATCTTACCACTAAGTGAGACTAACCTACACTCTTCCATCCGCTCTAACTACTTTAACATGCCTGGATATCTCCCACTCTGCCGTAAGGACTCTGACAGACATATGCACGGACTTGACGTTTACATTCGTAATACCCTTCCCTTGACTAGAGAAACAAACCTAGAATCGGACGATCAAGCCTTTATGTGCTTTAGACTTAACATGCAACACAACATGAGCTACTTTTATTTTCTCTACCGCTCTCCCTCGACCCAGGACTGCACCATAATAAACAAAGTCTCTGAGAGCATAGACATAGCACTCTCCCTCGACACTAGCACACAAGTATTTGGTGACTTTAATGTCCACCACAAAAACTGGTTGGGATTCTCTACTTACACAGACACAGCAGGCAGCACAACACATAGCTTCTCTATATCTCACTCCTTATCACAAATGGTTACTTTTCCAACCCGTTTACCTGATCAGCAAGAACAACACGCATCACTTTTAGATCTGTTTTTGACCACAGTTCCCGATGATTGTATAACAAATGCCAAGAGCCCACTTGGGAATACTGATCATGCAGTGATAATGGTTGAAATCGCCCTAAACTCTAGAACCCAAACTGAGGAGCTAGGGCTCAAAACAACGAGATATTATAAAAAGGCTGACTGGGAAGCCATCAGAGATCTTATCAGAGATGCCCCATGGGAAAATATTAAAAACAGTGCGCAAATGAGATCACTGAATGGTTCAAAACTGCAATTGACGCACATGTCCCCATGCGGAAATTTTGTAGCAAGCCCCACTCTACTCAATGGTTTACTTCGACTTGCGCAACTGCCATTGCTCAAAGGCAGCATGCATACCACAGATTTAACCAACATAAGTCCAGTTCAAACAAACAGAAGTACATAGAAGCTAGAAGTAACGTTAAGAAAGAAATAGCGACAGCTAAAACAGAATTTACTGAAACCACTAAAAAACGCATCGAAGCACAGAAATTAGGAACTTGAGACTTTTGCAAAATCTATAACAGTGTAGTAAATAATGGGCAATCAACAATTTCCCCACTAACCAACAATCACGAGGTTGTTTGTTCAGCAACCGAGACCTTAATTAACCATGCTCTAGTCCATCACCTTACAGATGCTAAACTTCTGACTGACCAACAATATGGATTTAGACAAGCCCGTTCCACAGCAGACATCCTAACTGTAATCTCTGAACGTATATACCACTCACTGGACAAAGCCGGAGAGGGCAGAGCGGTAGCTTTAGATATATCTAAGGCTTTTGACAGGGTGTGGCATGAGGGTCTCCTCAGGAAAATTAGATCATACGGTATCACTGGTAGAATACTAAGCACAATTAAATCCTTCTTAGATAAGAGAAAAATCCAGGTTGTCCTCGACGGTCGTACATCTAAACAATATGATATAAATGCAGGAGTGCCCCAAAGGTCTATCCTTGGACCTCCGTTGTTTCTAATATTCATAAATGACCTCCCCGACAAAACTGCTTCTTAGATGGGTATATATGCTGATGACACCACGATCTATAGCAGGCACGACAGGAAAACAAATGAACACATATCTAAAGAATTGGCAGAAATACTAGAGGATGACCTCCAATCTGTAGTGAAGTGGGGACAAAAATGGATGGTCACATTCAATGCCGACAAGGCTAAACTAGTTTCCTTCAATAATTACAAGAAATCTTTTCTACCACTAATAGCAATGGCCAACAACACTATCTGAGAGTACATCTTTCAAACTCCTTGGCCTAACGTTCACAGGAAACATGAGTTGGAACAATTACATTGAAAGCATTGCCAGGGCCGCTGCAAAGAAGGTAGGCTCTCTCTACCGTGCTAGAAAATTACTAACACCCGAAAGTATCCTGTACCTCTATAAGGCCACCATTCGCCCATGTATGGAGTATTGCTGTCATATTTGGGCTGGTGCATCTGCTACTAGTCTCTTGCTCCTGGACAAGGTTCAAAAGAGAGTCGCCAATCTGATAGGCCCTGAACTGGCATCTAAGCTTCAGCCTCTGTCCCATCGACGCATCCTTCTGCCTGTTCTACAAGTATTTTAATGGAGAATGCTCTGACGAACTGCAAGCACTTGTGCCCCCACGACGTAAACACCCTCGACAAACCCGACAGACAGCTAAATCTCACCCCCACACAGTAGAGATCCCTAGATGTAAAAGATCTTTCTACACCAGTAGTTTCTTCTCCAGAACCGCTAGACTTTGAAATTCCATTCCAGGTCCCTACTTCCCCAACTGTACTGACGTGCAGAAGTTCAAGTGTAACGTGAACAAACATCTTGTTGGCCAAATCCCCACATAGTACCCCAGTAGATATTACCCCTGATAGTAGCCCCCTACACTAAAGTGGCAATGTGCCTTATTTGGGGTGAAAATGTAATAAAAAAATTTAAAAAATATTACGAACTGCATATCCCCAGCGTTGCCCAATCGAAACATATTGTCGGGCGGAAGCATTAGTCATTTACGATACACTGAATATTCTAACTTGTTAAAAAAAGTGGCCGCATGTTAGATTTAGGGAAGCATAAAACACATCCATCTTAGTTCATGAAAATTAAATGCAATTAACTTTCATAGCTTAAAGTGGAAATAACTCTCATAGCTTAAATAAATAAGCTTACTTCCGGTTTTAATCGCAGCTGTTGTCAGCTATTAATAATTGAAAATAAATTAAATTGGATAGAAATTAAATTAAATATGAATAAATTGTAGATTTCTTTGGAAGAAAAATATATGTAGTATACATCTATATATCTATAAAAGTGAAAGTGTCTGTCTGTCTGTCTGTCTGTGTCCGTCTGTGTACATTTCCCTACACAATAACTCTATCAATTTTCAGTCTACAGACACAAAATTTTATATACAGATTACTGAGATTTGGGAAAATCTTTGTAATCCGTTTTCAGCCAGAAATTTGGCTGTTAAGGCATCAACTCTACCAAACTCCTATGACAAATTTGGATATAAACAATTGAACTTTTAGGTATAGGTTCCTTGGACATGGATCTAACTTAATAACTTGATTTGAACCCAAAACAATAAATGTTAAGCGGTCATAATAGGGGTCAAAGTTAAAAGAAATTTGACCTCTGCGGTCTCTACCAAATTACTCAGACAATTTCTGATCTAAACATTTGGAATTTTACATAAAGGGTATTCAGAGATAGGGCAAGCTTTTCAATCGGTTTGGGTCGAAAATTTGAGCTACCAATATATAAATGTATGTATGTATGTTTGCATGTCTGCCT
>NC_136503.1:76998829-77073829 GCF_053919585.1 Euprymna scolopes
ACGTGTCTGTGGACTCAGCAGAAAAGTAACATTTTTTTTAAGGGGAGAGAGGTTTATCAGGGGTTTTTTTTTTTTTTGTTTTTTTTTTTAAAGGGAGCATTTTTTTTTTTTTTGTTTCTGTTAGGGTGCGGATGGAAGGCCGACCTGAAATAATAATTAAAAAAAAAAAGACACGAAATTTCGGTTTAGTATTAACTGTTAACCATGTAAATAATTTGGGGCATTTTTTACCAGAGCCAAATAAAAGTGCTTGTTAAGATAATGTGGACAGATTGATTTTTTTTAATATGTTGTTCTAAGCAAAGAAACAATATTACGTACTTAATTGTTATGCCAAAAATAGTAATATATCCAAAAATTACGAAAAATCATTGAGTAGAAAATTATTTATAGTTAAAAGTAATTTTTACGAAAAAATTGGTTTAAATTACATTTTCTTAGACGTTATAAATAAGCAGTAAGAAGGTAAATGTGCAATTTAGCGGCGTAAATTATTTGACAATCCAAAATTTACAAAAACTAATTATTTTTTTATATAAAACACATTATTAGACACAAAGGCTAAAATAAAACCAGAAAAAAATCATTTTTATTATATTTTCATCATTTTTTATTAAATTAAATGTAAGATATGTATTGCTTTTAAATTTTGGCCTTTCTAAGATTTGACAGATTGGCCTTTTTAAAGCCAATTTAGCCTTTTTACGCTCTTTCATGACAAAAAAAAAAAAAATGGCAGCCAATGGTTCCATTAAAGAGGATGAAAAGGGCCAAATTTGGCCTTAAAAAGACCAATCTGTCGAATTTTAGAAATGCCAAATTTTAAACGCAAAATGGCGACCTCGAATATCGTACATTTAGTCTAATAAAAATGATGAAAAAATAATAAAAATGAATTTTTTTTCTGGTTTTATTTCAGCCTTAGGGTCTAATAGTGTGTTTTATATAAAAATTAATAATTTCATAAGTTTTTGTTTGTCAAATAATTTACGCCGCTAAACTACACATTTGCCAGTAAGAATCTATACACAGGGGACATAACCCGGAACGAATATTTTACATTACTTGTTCATGGCTGCAATATTTGTTGTCTATAGCGATGGACTTTTTTTTCCTACTGAAAAACTGTAGAAGTTTTTCTACTCGATAAATTTTTGTAACCTTTGGATATATTACTATTTTTTGACATGATAATCTAGTAATATTGATTTTACTTAAAACGACATATTTAAAAAAATCAATTTGTCGATTCTATCTTAACAAGCACCCAAATATATAACAAATAAATCTTACCAAAGGCAAGTTAAGTTACTCCTACCTAAGTGAAATCTACCTGGTTATAAGTGTTTTCTGTTTAAATTTATTCTAAACCGTTTTTTTTTACTTAAAAAAAAATGTACTATCAAGACCGTTAAGTTAGAATAATAGGAAAATTGGCGGTCTCATTACAGCTAAGTGAAGTTTAGATAATCGCTCAAAAATCGAAAATTAAACAAACTATGGTTAGAAACATATTCAATAAATGCCACCAATTGTGAAAAAATGAAATTGAATACTACCAATATTTTGTTTAATTTTGGATGTTTGAGCCATTATTGAGGCTCAACCTAATTGTAATGAGAACATTTATTTTTCATTCTAACTCAATAGACTTGATACTGTTTTTAGATTGAAGTGAAAGAAAAAAACGTTTTAAAATAAGTTAAAACACAAAAAATAACCAATCCATGTAGGTAAAAGAGTAACTTAGCTTGCCTTTGGTAACATTTATTTGTTGTATTTTTTTTTTTTTTCACACTTTTTTTTTTTTTGTTGGATTTTGTTAAAAACGCCTCTCATCTTAAAGGAAATGCAATTGGGAAATTAATCAAAAACGATTCACTTTGCTTTACCTTTTTGGATAGGAGTAAAGTGTAGTAGCTGTTCTAATACTACATTTTATATTTTCTGTTCTTAGTTACTGAAGGAGAAATTCTCATAGATTGAGTAAATTTTAATTTTTGTTCTAATTCTGAGTGCCCTTTTTGGGGAGTTAGATTTCCCTACCTTAAATAGTATTTTTTACAATAGCCAAGCCCCCCTCCCCCCCAAAAAAGAGTGGAACAAGCATACGACAAATAAATGTTACCAAAGGCAAGATAAGTTACTCCTCTATATACCTGGATAAGTTCGTTTTTTGTGTTTTAACTTATTTTAAAGCGTTTATTAACTTTGGAGCAAAAGTAATGCCAAGTCTGTTCAGTTAGACTTTTAAAAAATGGCGGTTTTGTTATAAACATTTGGTCCTTCAATAAATTGCTCAAAACTATGCCCTCGTAGGGAGGCAAGTGAATAGGGATTATTCATTTATGACATTTGCATTAACAAAATTTTATTATTTAATAGGAGATATAAGCTTGTTAAGTTACCGGAATTATTGGTTGTGAGTGAAGTAATAAGTGGTCAAAGACATCATGATATAGCCATGTACATCTTATCTCATCGCCGTTGTCTTTCAGGACGTTTCACTACTGAATCTACACATCTTCTCCAGTTCTCACGATCTCGCATGACAGTTTGCAGGTTCCGAACACTTTCTAATCCTGTCTTCTGTAGCAGGTTGTCAATGTAGGCCATTCTTCTTCTACGACGGTTTGGATGTCCATCTTTTGGTATCGAGAGAACTAGCTTGCTGGCTTCCTTTTTGCTGTGTCTCATGCAGTGACCGACCACTCTCATCCTTCTTTGCTGTACTTTCAGTGATACTGGTGGTAGGTCGCAATAAAGCTGTTGGTTTGCTGCATGGCTCCTCCATGATGTATTGAAGGCCATCCTGAGCATCCATGTGTAACAGTCATCCAGTCTCTTCTTCGGTGCATTTGTAAGAGTCCATGCCTCAGCACCATAGAGAAGGATTGTTTCTACCGGGGCTACAAAGAATCTTAATGGCAACTTTTCTGAGAGAGTGGATGGCCTTTTCTTCGTCAACTTGTGACATGCGCTCTATGCCGGTGCTTTTCCCACTTCCAAATCTTTTTTCAGTGCTCTCTGACCATGCTCTAAGGTGCTTGAAGTTTTCGACAACCTTGAGCAGAGTCCCATCAAATGCTTTCACTGCAATTGGGTCAACGTGATTGAAGGCCTGTATCTTTGTTTTATTTTTAGCATTGCAGTACAAACCCACCAATCTCCATGTAATGTATGCACATATTTTTGCTAACGTAAAAATACACTTGTAGAGTTGATCTATAAATTTTAATTATTTATAATTTTACCATTAGGACCAGCAATTGAAAATTATGTTTTAAACAAAATAATTTAAAAAAAAACAAAAAAACAATTAAAATTATCACTTTTGGCAGTGGAAAATAGTGCATAAATTTTTCCGATACCGATTGCAACTAAGGATTTTTATCCTAGCCCTCAAAGTCAACAGAGATTAGACCATTCCTGTAATGATCAGATCCCTGTTGATTTTACAGTGGGAGTTTAATTCTGTGCAGTTCTAGGAGGTCCACCCTCCCAGGTCTTGCCTTCTTTCTTTAAGAAGGGGTTAGTTTATTGGTAATCACCTGAGGCGCCCTTACCTGGTAATGCCGACAGGACTGCCCAGTCACTTTTTGTAAGTCAGTGTGCCCCTCCTTGGGGACACTTATTTCTCAATCCTACTTAACGATACTAATTGTGATACTTCAAAACTCCCGTTTTCTTTTTTTTTTTTTTTTTTTTTTTTCTGCTTCCGGATTCCAATTAATCATCCCAACAATAGTGTCAACGTTATCATACCATATCTATGATATACTTTGGTGAAGGGAAAATTGTTAGGCTATAAAATAACATAGAAAGGATTCAATGTTATGATTTACGAAAATGAGAGGCCTCCATTAAGGGACCTTTCAACATTTTTTTTTCTTTTTTTTTTAGTGAGTCAGGATTTAAATTTTGCAGTGAACAAAATGTCAGGTTGATGGCTAAATGAGGACCCAACATTTGTGGTGACATCAGCGCACTTTAGGTATAATGGAATTACTTCATGTGATTTTCTAAATACAAAACCCCTTTTGACATAAAACTTAACGATGGAAAAAAAAAAAAAAAAAGGAAACAACCCAAATTATCTCATTCTTCCTTTCAGTTTTCTAATAATGCTGTAATAACCATATCCACCACCCACCATTGAAGAGTATGTAAAACTGGTTTTACAAATTATGTATCTATATATTAGCCGGGTGGGGAGTGCCAGGCTTTGCCCGAGTGTAAATACGCTGAAATATCATATTTTGATTTATCCAGATTTCGTATATCTATATAATTATAAAACTCCAATGACCTTGTAACGGGTGTTGTAACCACACATCCGGTTTACGACTTCCGGTTGCGCATGTGTACATAAACATAAACCCATAACAAAATTTATTCTCCAGTTTTTAACAAACCTTTCTTAAAAGAACATTCATACAAATTCTTCTACACTACCAACATAAATGAATAACCCCGAAAATATGTTTTTTTTTAATTTGCGTTACAAATAAATAATCAACGTGACAATAAAACATATTGTTTTACTGTGTACGTTTTCAGCGTCCCAATTGCTTTTTCGTTTTCGCATTTAAATTATCCAAATAAACAATTGTTAAGATGTTCTGCATTTTTTTTTTACATCGTTCATTTCCGCATTGTCTTAATTAATATTGTGGGGTCTCCATTCACACTGAACATCCACAAATTGCCGAGCAGCTATATATTACATATGAAAACTGCAGCTGTTGAATTTCCACAGGTCCTGCTAGTATTTATCGGTAATATTAAATGTTCTGATTATCTGAGACGACTTTGGATTGATGATGTTACTCACCAAATTTTCTACTAAAATTATAATGTAGTCGGTCCCTGTTGATTTTGTGGTGGGAGTTTAGTTCTGTGCAGTTCTAAGAGGTCCACTCTCCCAGGCCTTGCCTTCTTTCTTTAAGAAGAGGTTAGTTTGTTGGTAATTGCCAGAGGCACTCTTACCAGGAATTCATAACGGGGCTGCTCAGTCATTTTTTGCAGGTCAGAGTGCCCCTCCTCTGGGGTGCTGACTTTGCAATCCCACTTTCTAAGTCCTTGCAGTGGGAGAGAACTAAAAACCTTAACTGTTTCATTTCAACTACTCGGGCCCATACACTGTCTTTGTCGCAAAAGAACAAACAAACAAAAAAATTGGAAAGAAACAAAAAACCAACTCATTCATGTTTCTTCCAAAATAATGCCTTTTATTCTCTTTCAAAAGTCTTTTCGCACACCCATATGTTTTACAATGCTCTGCCATATAACATGTGCTTTTTAAAAGTCTCTCTCCTTGCCACCTCATGCCGACCCTAGCCAGTACTTTCTTGACCTTGACTTCACACGTCCATCTTCCCCGTCGTGCACTTTGCTTCTTTCTTTTCTTTTCCCACATTTATATTATCCTGCATGCGTCCGCTCGCTTTAACATGCGTCAAACACCTCTTCTCTCTCCGCTTTTTCTGGCCACAAGGTTTATTTTTTATTTTCCTTTTCTCTCCTTTCTTCCCTGACGTCAGCACTTGCACACTTGCCACTTTGCATACATGCTTTAAATGCGGCTGCTGCTGCTTTTCTCGTTTGTTGATGCTCTGTTATAGTAAGAGCGCACCGCTTCATTACAAAAGTGCAATACGATTTTCAGAATTTTTAGATGAGGATTGATAATATGGCTTATTTATCAGGTCGGTGCAAAATATGTTGCCGATTTGCAGAAAAGGCATATTACACCATTGTAATTTATTTCATGCATATTGTTATTACTTGAACATACCACTATGATTAATTTATAACTTTTTCTTTCAAATTATTAAAGCATTATTCATAGTTTTCTGTAATATTTTCATTCATGCTGACACGAAAAAAACCCTTTTTTCTCAATAGAAAGAAGGTCATCTTCCATCATGATAATGCTCGTCCTCACAGAGCATTACTGACCAAAGATCTAAGATAATTTGGTCGAAAAATCTTGCTCCATCCTCTATGATCTATTTACTTAGCTCACTTGGATTACTAAAAGATATCATCAAAAATAAAGAATGTATTTTAGTTCAAAATCCTTCAGTGAATCTTTGGACACCCTATATATTACGCTAGTGCACAAGTTTTTGCCGGTTTGTAAAGCGGGGATTTTAAACCATTGTAATTTATTACTTAAACATATCATCATGATTAATTTATAACTTTTTATTTCAAATTATTAAAGCATCATTCATATTTTTTCTGCAATATTCTCACCCCAATGTTAACCCAAATACGACCTTATTTAGTCAACAGAAAGGGAGTCATCTTCCATCATGATAATACTTCTCATCATACAGCACTACTATTCTCTCAGGAGAATTTAATTGGGAAATCTTGTTCCATCCTGCATATTCTCTTGACCTAGCTCCCGCGGATTATCACTTATTTTGAGGATACAGAACCATTTATATAGCCTTAGGTTAACACCACAAGGGATGATTGAATGCGAGTTAGACTCATATTTCACATCAAAATCTAAAGAATTTTAAGAGTGAGGCATCTATAAGCTCATTGACAGATTGTTGATACAAAAAAACAAAAACAGTTTTTCGTATTATTTGGATTCTTCAGAATTACTGTTCTCATCTGGAGTTTTATTTGCACAACGTTTCGGCCGATATAACTTCTGATTTTCTTCAGATGAATCTTTTTTTTTTTTTTTTTTTTTTTTTTCAAAGTAGTGCACCTTCAGAAAAAGTGTCAAGTCTCAAAATCTTTGAGGACACGTGATTTTGTTAGGAACCTTACTGATTTTCATTTTCTCTCTGCTGGCCTGTTTCCAAAGCAAAGTTGCCCTCTTTTGGGTCTCAAACTTGACCCTACCAGGAAACCACAGTAAACCTTTAATGTGTTCTACACAAAGTGCACAGTAATTGCAGTTGAGGGTATATTTCTTTGGCTTACACCGTCTGAAATAATATACGTGATCTCAAGTTTTATAGGGTAGGAGTTTGATACTAATCTAGAGCTCTGCCATTTTTTCTTTTTAAAGAAACTTTTTACATTTTTTGTTTATACTTGGAGGTCGCCACTTATCAAGGCCTACAGTCCACTCGAGGTTAAGGCTTAATGAATGTAAGGTGGTAGTTTAGTAATCATTAATGGTGTAAATTGGGTAGAATTTGATTATTTATGGGGATGGTTCAACAAAAATTTGTTTACATTGGATTTGAATGTTACTCTGTTGTATTCAACTGTCGAACATGGGAATCTTGATGTCGGGAATCTGCACAGAATTTCTAATAGAACCCTTCATTTAATCCACAGGGGTAGCCATGATTAGGTAGAAGTTCTACGTAATTCGCACTTTTAATTTTGGGCCTGCACTGACGATTGACCCTTCAATCTCCGCGAATGTAACTTTTACAATGGGATTTTACCAAGTGCTCTATCCATTGCACCATGGGTCCAAATTCGACAAGATTAAATTAAAGGAGTAGGAGAATTATGATGGTGATCATCATAATTCGCATCATCATCCTAATTATCTTACTCCTCCTCTTCCTCCACCTCCTCCTGGTCATCATCATCTTCTTCATCATAACCATCATCATCATCTTCATCACTTTCCACACTGAAAATTCTCTACCATTTTTTATAAAGTTGAAAAATGTTTACTTGATTAATTGTCTAATAGGCAAAATGTTGTGAGGATATGTTTATATCGAAGGCATGTATAAAAATTTTTATGTAGAAATTCAAACTACACATTCCACCTACATTCAAAATTTCCAATTTTGGAATCCAAAAGTTGATCATAATTCAATTAAGAAACCTGTTTGCACTAACCATGACATACTTCAAAATTTTCAGTTCTTCTTAATCAGTCATTTTTGGTCCCCCGTTTTTCGTCCTTCTGCACTTTTCTCAATAACTACGCCTTGGAATTTAAAAAAATTTTGCACAAACATTAAACATGATATGAGTAAAAAAAATAACAGAATGCATTTTCCAGGAAAACTCTGGTTGCCTCCAAAGGGGGGAGGCCTTTCGACTTAAAATGGCTAAAATTGACACTTTCGTGCTTAATAAAAAAAAAATTGATGCCTTGGATTTTTATAAAACTTTCTGAAAAGTTTTTCATACATATATACACACACACACACACACACACACACACGCACATCTATATCTATATAATTATAAAACTCAAATGACCTTGTAACGAGTGATGTAACCCACTTTCCGGTTTACGACATCCGGTTGTGCATGCATGCACAAACATTAACCCATAACAACGTAAACAAATAAACACAAATCGCTTCTTTTGCAGATTTTGACCTGCACACTGAAATATTAACATTATTATTTCAAAATTATTATTTAACATGGGAAGAGTGGGGGTGTTTTGCAACTATTCTTTATTACAACTATACTGTCACTATTTTTTTACAACTAAACAACTTTAACCCGTTGACAAACATAAGAACAATTGTAGTAAAGCCAAGACTACTACTACTCTCTATCCGTTCCTTTTCCTTCCTTCTTTTTTTATTTTTGTTTACATTTCTAGATACAAAATAGTTGTGTGAGAACGGTGAATTTGTTGACACATTTACTAATCTGTTTGAATATTAGTTTTATTTTATTTTATTTATTTAGGTTTTATTTTTTTGCTTCAGGTTTTATTAATTATTTTTTTTTAGATTTTAAGTTTCTATAACTTGGTTGAAGGATTCCAATGTGGGTTTTCATTGTTATATTTCTCATCGGTAAGTTCATGTGCAATTTTACTGCTAAATAACTTTCGTCGGCGTTCAATTCGTAGGAAAACCATGTTTAATTTTCGATTTTTGAACGATTATCTGGAAAAATAGGTAACTTTTCACGAATAGGGAGGATTGTTTTTTTCATGTTTGAGTGATCGGTCCATGATTTTTCATTTCAATTTACTTTCATAGAAGTGTTTCTGTTATGTCAAAAAAAAACAATTTTCTTTACGTCACAAGTGTCACGCTCATACATGAATTCCATAGCTAATATAACATACTGACCCAATGGGTCACGGGTAGTCTAATCTAGTATATATATATATATATATATGTATATATATATATATATTTGGGGGGGGGTATTGATATTCATATTAAAAAAAACTTTTTTCTTTTAGTATTTATTTGCTCTCCCACAAAAGCAAAATGTGACACAAGGTCGTTTTTAATGTGGGATTAAACCAGTTCCCAAAAGAAGGGTAAAAAGGGGTACTCTGATAGGGAGCAAAAATAATAATGGTCTCATTATTGAGGGTTTCCCCTCCATTGACCAAGAACAAATTAGCTAAAGTGAAGCATCAGAACAGATACTACGATTTGATCCCGACCCAAAGGCCAAGAACAACAGAAAAAAGACAAGCCTTTTTTCTATTTAGTTATTTATTTGCTCCCCCACTGAGCAAATTAAGCACAAGGCCGTTTTTTAATGTGGAGAGTGAGGGGAGGGGGACCAGCTCATCCTAGAGTGAACTGAATAGTGACAATTGGTATGAAGGGTTTCCCCTACATTGACCAAAACTGATTGCTCGAGAGCAATGGTCTGATATGTGGGGTTGCCCCCAAATATAGTCTTTGATTGCAGTATCTGCTGGGACAGATACTACACTTTAATAACAGAAAAAAGATCTAGAAGAAAAAAGGGGGACCTATTTTTTGTTTATTTCAAAAGTAAATACAAGCTTGTTATATATGGGTCATGGAATTGCATTCATCTGCAAAAGATCTAGCTAATTTCCATATTCTTTTAAACATTCATTTTAATTCCCTATTAGTTTTTTTTCGGTTTTCTTATGGGATGATCATATTTAATAAACTATTACGTGTAATTAGATTCATACAGATATATTACTTGTGTAATATTTGTGTAAAAAAAATGACAGTAACCACAAACCTCTCTCTATATATATTTATGTATGCATGTATATATTTGTTTTAAAATTTTGCCTACCAAACTCCTCAGTAAGTTTTTGGTCTACAGACATGAAACTTAATATATAGGATATTCAAACCCATGAAAAACTTTATATTTGGGTTTTAGATGACGAAACTGTCTGATTTGTCATTTAAATTCCGATGTAAATCTTTCGAAGGACGGAACTATCGAATCACCTAAAGAAAAGAAAAACAACCTTTTCCAAACACCTGTTGTCTAGACTTAGTATATTTCGACGTTGAGTGCATAATTAGACATTACGCTCTCTCTCTCTCTCTCTATATATATATATATATATATATATATATATAGTAAGTTATAAAATATATATGGTGATTAAGCTACACTAAATATTCCGCGTTTCATCCACTCTAGGACTCTTCAGGCTTATGCGCATAAGCCTGAAGAGTCCTAGAATGGATGAACTGCGGAATATTCAGTGTAGCTTAATCGCCATATGTATTTTATAACTTACTGACTAGATATACCTACGTATTGAGCACTTCTGAAGTATATACTTAAAGTTTACGCATAAATTTATACTTTCGTATATTAATTTTATGTGAGTAAATGAAGTAGTTATATATGTATGTGTGTTTGTGTGGGTGTGTGTATCTGAGGAAAGACATTCTGATGGAAAATTGATACATTTCAGATCAGCAAACAAAGGACGCGTAACTCAGAATATTTGAATTTCCTACACGACATCTTGTCATTCTTTTATACAAACAATAAATTATCAGTCATAATCGCGGCCTTTTCTATCTTTTATGTGCGGAAAATAGAAAAACACCTTGTGCCATTTTTATTTTTACCGATGCCATTTTTTACCTAAATTCTAATAATACTTCTTGTGCTTAAAAAACCCCCCAGTTCTTGTCGGTTGGATAACTAACGTCTATGGTAGAAGTGATAATCCTGAACCTGAATGAAGGAGTAGAAGTGATCCCAATTTGCCTCATACCTGCTATAAACCGTTATTTCTTTTCCTGACATGTAGTTTGAAAAGTAAAAAAATGTCAAAATCATAGGTTACTAGTAAAGATCGAACTCCCGATCTAGGAAAAACAGAATATTTCAATATATTTATTTATTTATTTTTCTTTTACACAGTGGTCACCACTTATCAAGGCCCGGAAGCCACTCAGGGATAAGGGTTATTGCAAGTACATTACGTTAGTGTGGAGATTTGATGAAGTGTTTACTTAAGGGGGCGGTTCATTAGGAATTTGTTAACGTTGGACTTGAAGACATCCAAGTTGTAGTCAGGTGGGAAGCAGGCAGACGGAACAGAGTTCCACAGGCGTGCAGTTCCAAGAAAGAAGCTTTGTTCATGGAATCCACGTTTTGATTTAGGCACAGATAAAGAGTGGGGGAAATTTTTCCCAATGGATTCAGCTAGACGGGTGTTTTTCGTGAAAGATTGGCGAGGGGGAACCAGAGATTGGAGTTCAGACGAGCACCTGATGCCTCTAATCACCGATTTAGGTGAGTGCTTGTTCAATTTTCACCCCAAACAAGGCATAGTGCCACTTTGAAGTAGGGGGCTACTATTGAGGGCATAAGTTGCAGGGATATTATGAAGGAAGATGAGCAGCAAGATATTTGTTCACATTACACTTGAATTTCTGCATGTCAGTACAGTTGGGAAAACAGGAACCGGAAGGGAGTTCCAAAATCTAGCAGTTCTGGGGAAGAAACTATTGGAGTAGAAGGGTTCTTACACCTAGGGATCTCTAAGCAACATTGAGCCTGGTCAGTACTAAATGGGTGACCATTTGGGACTTCCAGGTGCTGCATGTGCTCTCCGCTTATCTCGGCATTGTTTCCAGTCGTCCTGGTCTTCTCCTTGCCACTGGACCCAAACAGTGTCGATTCCGGATAGGTGTGGTTAGGGATTGCGCGACCCTTGCCACACAATTACACGTACAACTGCTCCTACAGGGGTATCCTTTGTCTTTCGAGACTGAACAGAGGCTTTGATCTACTGTGTCGGGGTGGGATTTAGCTGCTTGTCGGGTCCATCACCCTAACAAGAAAGGTCACACATAAACACAAAGGTAGCTGTTGACCATATTGGGTTACCTTTCCACTAGGCTTTGCAATGCTGAGGGTTACCCTGGTAACTAGGCAAACTCAGGTCTCCTCATCACCTGCTCAAACCTGAGCATCCAAAGAGCCAATTCCAGCTTGGAACTGTATAGAGACAGCTCATACTGCAGTGTACCGGACTAGATGCAGAACGCCATTGTCTTATCAGACAGAACGTTGCAATCATTTGGTGAGATTATTTTAATGTCTGCGAGGGAAAGAATCAGAAAGGAGAAAACTTAAAGAAAACATTCATTCATTATAATTTACTTTATTTTATTGATTGTGGCAACAAGACCATTATTAATCTGGTGAAGTTGAGATTTAAGGGTTCCGTTCAAAGTTGAAGTGTATGTGGTTCCCAGATTGTGTTTCAACCCTTTTTTTTTTTTTCAGTCTGCTTAGGATTTACATGGTTGATTGCTTGCAAATTGCAGGTGGCTTAAACAAACACTCCACCCAGGTGTATAAATGGATAGCAGAAGTCAAGAAACAAGCTTGCGTTTTGTTGCAGGTGTGGCTTGTATTATATGTAGTGTACTGACTGCTGGTCTCATCTTGAATGTTATTCTCACAACGCTTCGGCTGATGTAACCTCCGACCTTCTTCACGCACGTCTTGTCAAACTCAAAGCCGTAAAGTAGCTTAGATATGAAAAGAGTAAGAAATTCAATTGAAATTATTTCATTTTATTATAACAAGCATCGTCTAGCTATCACAACTTACTCTCTATCTGTGCCTAAAGCTGAACGAGAATTCCATGAGTAAAGTTTCTTTCCTAGAACTACCCGCCTGTGAAACACAATACTGCAAGGCTGCTTCCCAGGTAACTATAACATGACCGTTTTAAAGTCTAATGTAAACAATTCGCTGTAAAGCCGTTATCTTAAATAGACAAATACTACTCAAATTCCACCATTACTGATCATGATGGCACTGTCTTATCGGCCACTTGATACTCATTAAATCTTATCCTCAAATGATTTCCCCTCAATAAAAAATTTAGCTGTAGTAATGTCAGGGATCTTCTTAACCCTCTCACACCATCTTGTCCCATCACAGCATACAGATCTTCATGGTATAACGTAGTCGTTACATGTTAACACTCGGTCCCACACATTGTATGCAGACAGTCTCAACGAAACAAATACAAGAACAGAATTCGACTCACTTTATTTTCAATTGAAACAACAGACATTTATTTACAGGTACTTCCAGAATAACGCCTTGTCTCTTGTTCAAAAGTTTTTCTCATACATCAGTGTGCTTAATAAGACTCTATGGTACTTTATCTTTGTCCGGACATGTTTAGGACACATCTTTCACTACCGCTCTTGGGCCGCATGTGTAACATGTATGTTTTCTCCCCTTCTCAGCCACGCATTTATTTTTTTTGAGAATTTGTCGCTTTCTGTCTTCCTTGATGTGACGTCACCTCGCACACGACTTGATCAGTTGCATAAGTTGACTGCTGCTGTTGCTGCTGCTGCTACTGCCATACACACTTCTGCATTCTGTTACAAATAGAAACTCTGGATTAGAAAAAAATAAATATTGCCCCAGTCCAGAAGGACTTCTGTTTATTGATTAAGAACAGAATAGACTAAGTGTAACATCAGAACAGATACTACATTTTGTTCTTAGATAAAAGTTGCTTTTTAACCCAATAATATGAATGTGGAGAAATGTGTGAGTTTGTGTATATTACTGTTATTTTTATGTGTATGTAAATTGTTAATTGCTGTTGAATAGTGTGTGTCAAATTTATTTATGTCTAATGCTGTACATACTTTATCTGTGATGGATTTTATATGTGTAATTTAGTATGTGTGATTTAGTATGTGTGATTTAGTATTTGTGATTTAGTATTTGTGATTTAGTATGTGTAATTTAGTATGTGTGATTTAGTATGTGTGATTTAGTATGTGTAATTTAGTATGTGTGATTTAGTATGTGTAATTTAGTATGTGTAATTTAGTATGTGTAATTTAGTATGTGTGATTTAGTATCTGTGATTTAGTATCTGTGATTTAGTATCTGTGATTTAGTATGTGTGATTTAGTATCTGTGATTTAGTATGTGTAATTTAATATCTGTGATTTAGTATCTGTAATTTAGTAAGTCTGATTTTTAGGTGTAATTTAGTATTTGTGATTTAGCATGTGTAATTTAGTAGCTGTAATTTAGTATGTGTAATTTAGTATCTATATTTTAGTGTCTGTAATTTAGTATGTGTAATTTAGTATGTGTAAGCTTTGGTTAAGGGGCGTTAGGAGGTGTGGGAAAAATGAAGAAACCCTAAACCATGAAGTTCAATAGTCGAGTGTTTAGCAATTGTGTCATGGTAGTTGGAGTAGCTGTGAAAATCAGATAAGATAAATTATAACATCTTTTTTCTTTTCTTTCTTATAAGATGATTTTATTATTAATTTATTTTTTGAATATTTATATAATTTATATATATATATATATATATATATATATATATATATATATATATATATATATATATATATATATATATATATATATATATATATATATCCATCCACCCAGCGCAGCCATAGCCGAGATTGAACTCACTATACAAATTTGTAGTGTAATTCAAATCTTGTCAGTAGCTGAATGCTTGATGCTTCGCCAGGGCTATCAAGGGTATTTTTTATTGTGACGCCATCACCAGACAGGGTGCCTACCACGGCTTAAGAGAGTCCCATATACCCTTGAAAGAAAGATAGATCACACCAGTTTCTCAACCTGGTGTTTTAATTCACGATATATATATATATATATATATATATATATATATATATATGTGTGTGTGTGTGTGTATATGTATGTATATAATGGCAATTGCTGCTTCGTCTTAACAGACACTAGCCATTTCAATGTTCATCACCATCCTCACCACATATATTATTATTAGTTATGAGGCGACTTTAAAATTTTCCTAATTCTGATATCTACACTCCTATAATTTTTTTTTTTTTTTGTGTGTGTATTGATATTCATATCAAAAATCCTTTTGTCTATTTATTAAAAAAAAAAATTCAACATTGTTATATATGGATCGTGGGATTACATTCACTAGCAAAAGATCTAGCTAATTTTCATGTTCTTTAAAATATACATTTTAATTAATTCCCTATTAGTTATTTTTCGGTTTTCTTATGGGATGATCATCTTTAGTTTACTATTACGTGTAATTATATAGATATTCTACATGATTTATACTTGTGTAATATTTGTGTAAAAAGGTTATAGTAAACACGAACCTGTATTTATATATATATTTTGTATGCGCATATATATTTGTTTTAAAAAATTGCTTACCAAACTCCTCCATCAGTTTGGGGTCTACATACCTGAAACTTAATATATAGGGTATTCAAAACCACGTGAAATTTTATAATTTTGATTTTTGCGGGGGAAAATCGGTGCAAAAGTGTGTAAATTAAAAAAAAGTGAATATGCCTGTGAAGGTCTAACGACGTCATTCCGAATATGCATGTGTAACGTAATAGCTATTGGTTCATGTTTTCATTTTTAGTCTTCCAGCAAACATGTCTTCATAACTCAGGCATTAACGTCAAAGGAAAAAGTAAATCTTAAGCTAAACGTTTTAGTTTTGATTCTCGGTTGTGGCGCACAAGTCATATTTTTTTTTTTACTTTTTAAATCATAACTTTACATTTAGTCCAACATAATCTCATCTGTATGTATGTATGCCTACAACTTTCGACAGAGGCGATGTATTTTTACAAGATCGATATCGTTTTGAAGCTCGACCCTTAAGACGACAAATATCGAAAAATCGGCTAAAGACATTAATTTTTTCAACCTCAA
The DNA here is from genome assembly GCF_053919585.1 of Euprymna scolopes. NCBI lineage: Eukaryota > Metazoa > Mollusca > Cephalopoda > Sepiida > Sepiolidae > Euprymna > Euprymna scolopes. The sequence goes on from NC_136503.1 coordinate 77,014,739, forward strand.
CTAGGCACTTTTCTACAAGGAGGGGTCGCTTTTTTCGCCGATATTTTCGAAAGTTATCCCCTCTTTTCGATTGACTAGCCTTCATTCAAACCTTCACTCCTGGCTTGGCGATGGACGCAATGGCAAAGACGTCATTTTTTTCTTTTTTTTTTTTTCACATTCTTTTCTTCCTTTGTAGTACGGGTTCGAGCCTGCCTACTACCACTTTTTTTTTTTTTTTGCTCAGCATACACCTCCAAACACCCGGGCAACGCCAGGCACCCAGGCTAGTATAATGATAAATACAAAATCTTCATTAATTAAAATATCATATTTAAGTGTATTTTACGACCGGACAATGCCGGGCGGCCTGCTAGTAATTACTGATTCTGATTTATTTTAAATTTGTACATTTTCAACTTAATTCACACACACACACATACACACACACACACATTGTAGGAACACATGATGGTGAAAGCAAGCTAATTTAATCGCAATTAGTATAGATGACATTCAATAACAAGTGTCTTCCTTCGTTCATCACTTTCCTTCTGAAAATCATACATTCTTCTAATTAAGTCACCGTTATGCTCTTCAGTAAACTGGCATTAGTTTTGAATTTCATTCATAAACAGATTCAGAAATAAACTACTTGATTTCAACCCATATTTCCATTGCCAACGACTGTGTAATACACATTCATTCTTTACTTAGGTAAAAAAAAAAAACCAACTCAGCTCAAGCAGCACGTGCGCGTACCGAGATTCCTTTGAAATAATCATATATTTCACCTGACATGCCACAAATGAAATAGTTACTGACGCGGGATGCTGTGTTCAATTCCAACTCAAATCTACTGTGAAAGGCTTTGATTTTGCTTGGTAAGGTTATGTTTGGTTTAGTTTGGTTATTTTTGATTTAGTTAGGTCTTGTTAAAGTTGGTTTAGTTAGATTTGTCTCAATTCGTTTTGTTTGTTTTATGGGATGTAGGGACGACAGAGTTAACTCCCTTCTAGAGTATTCCCTTTTTAATATTCAGAGTAGTGCCCTTATACAAAAAGGGTCAAGTCTTATACAAAAAGCGTATATATATATATATATATATATATATATATATATATATATATATATATATATATACGCTTTTTTGTATAAGACTTAGAATTGGGGCTCGTCTTTTGGGTCATCCTGTGTATATAATATATATATATATATATATATATATATATATATATATATATATATATATATATACAGGACGACCTAAAAAAACGGGCCCCAATTCTAATTAATTTCTTAGTGTTTTCCCGAATGAAATGAAACTTTGGTCATAACTAGTGTATTATATTCAAAACATCACATCAAAACACAAGGGTCTTTGGCCTTTTTTCTCTGTTCTACAGCATATGTTCTAGATGGCCTCCATTTAGCTTTTGTTTTTTGGGGGCTCACCCTGTATATATATATATATATATATATATATATATATATATATATATATATATATTAATTCTTTCCCATTTCCTTTTGCCTATTTGTGAATTGTTCCACGGATTTCTGCCTTTTGGATTACTTTGGATCATCATCCAATTACGCGGTTCCCTTGGATTTTACTTGTGCGAATGGAAATTTAACTAACTTTCTTGGATTCTGCATCTTTGGATTTTACCGTCATTGGAAATTATACCCTTCACCAGACTATCCATTCACGTGGAATCACTTTTTTATTCACCCTATTCCCTCTGCTTCACTTTTTGTTATCAAGTAAGATCTATGACTTACTTGTAGTTTTATTTAATACGTTTGCAATCAAAATCCGACCCCGCGTTTTGCTAAATCCTACCCTCTGATGAGAAGGAAAGTATTTCTTCAAAACTCCACGGATTAAGAACTATCCATTTATTTAGTGTTTCCTTTTTAAAATTAAATATGCTTTTTAACTCTTTTTCAAAGTGTTTTTTTAACATGTTTTATTAACTACTTGTTCTTATATATATATATATATATATATATATATATATATATATATATATATATATACAGCTACGATATAGCTGGAAATGTCTTCTCAATTATTAAATCATTTCTCTCTAATAGATTCATAAGTGTAGTGGTTGATGGGCAGAAATCAGAAGCTCACAGTATTAATGCTGAAGTCCCTCAGGGGTCCATCCTAGGCCCAACTCTCTTCCTGACCGATATTAATGATCTTCCAAATCACATCCTTACATCATGCACAGACATTTATGCTGATGACACTATAGTAGCACATCTAAGACCATAAACGACCAAGTTCTCTCTGATTCTCTCTCCTCTGATCTTGAGCATGTGGTATAATGGGGAAAGAGGTGGTTTGTTACTTTTAATGCATCTAAAACCAAGCTTTTATCTTTACATCATCAACGCTCTGATCCCCATCTGGCATCAATTGAAATGAATGGCTCTTGTCTTGGGGAGGCCTCATGTTTTGACAAGTTTTTGGCTTTGACCTTTACTCCTGATCTGAAATGGAACACATAAATTAAATCCGTTGCCAAGTCCGCTGGAAAAATGGTGAGATCCTTTTATCGATCTTGTAGATATCTCACTGCTGATGCAATTCCCTATCTACTGTTGCTACATCTGGGCAGGAGCTGCTAGAAAGGACATCCTACCTTGATATTCAAAATAGACTTTGTATCCTCGTAGGGGATATCCTTTTCTCTTCGCTGCAACCTCTTTCTCACAGAAGAGATGTTGCGAGTTTGTTTATTGTTATTTTCATGGCAAGTACTCAGGTGAGCTCTTATCTATGCCCCCCCTTACCAAACTTTCACAAGAAACACCCGTTTTGCAGAAAACACTGTCAATAATTTCCCCCACTCTTTATCTTGTACCTAAACCTAAACGTAGAGCATTATAGTTGGACAATGTCAAAACATTGTTAATTCACTGCCTACAATAGCAGCAGCCAAATAGCATAACGGTTTGAAGCTCTGACTGCCATTCGGGTGGTCGGGTTTTGATCCTGGCTTGAGGTATTTGCTTGTCTAGCCTCACTGATGAGTTGTGAAGCAGCGAAACGGTACTGTATGTGGATGACTATAATGCTCTCAATCTTAGGTTAAGCATATTAGGAAGTGATATACAAATTACCATTAGCGTATTAAGTGATGCTCTTTGTGTAAACAAATTGAGCTTAGGTATTTGGACAATGTCAGAACATTGTTAATTCACTGCCTGCATAGCAGCAGTTGAATAGCGCAACGGTTAGAAGCTCTGACTGTCACTTAGGCGGTCAGGCATATTGGGAAGTGATATACAAATTACCATTAGTGTGTATATATATATATATATATATATATATATATATATATATATATATATATATATATATATATATATATATATATATATATATATATCCATTTACTATCCATTTATCTAGTGTTTCCTTTTCAGATTAAATATGTTTTTAACTCATTTCAAAGTGTTTTTTAACATATTTTATTAACTGTTTACTCATATATATATATATATATATATATATATATATATATATATATATATATATATATATATATATATACTCGTAGGCCCTCTGGAATTGCCTGGTCATAAAATAAGCTTAAATATGATATTTCAATTTATAGTGATTTCGTGTTTATTATTATAGAGTCAATTCTCTATTGAATATTATATTGTACCCATTCTATAGTAGCGATTTCAAAAAGTAAAAGCGAATATGCAAATTAGTTAACTTTTATGTAGTCAGTCGCATATCCATGACTGAGTATATTTAAAAGTTTGTTCCAATAAATTTTAAATATCAAAAGCAGATCTGGTCTCCATGCTAAGATCCAAGTGTAGTATCTGTTCGGCTACTACACTTAATTTAATTTGTCCCTGGTCAATGCAAGGGAAACCCTTCTTTACTTAGGCAATTTTTATTTTTTTTTGTCTACTTCTAGAGTGCTATTTTTGGGGGAGCTGGTTTTCCCCCACATTAAAAACGACCTTGCGTCATATTTTGCTCTCGTGGGGTCTCAAATAAATACAAGCAGAAGAAGTAGGCTTTTAATATCAATGTCAGAGCGAGCAAAAAAAAACTCAACTTCATAGGTATGTAAATTATCCAGATCTTAGTTAATGTCTTACGTTTCTTACCAACAAATCGGTTATCATCTTCTGGTTAATATGCGTGAATCAAAATGTTTATTGGGGTAAGCGACCAAATTCCGTGTTCCTTTTTGGGATATTTGTTTTAAATGTTCTGCTTTAAATTTTAAGTTATTCAGTCTAATAGACTATTTTTTCCAATTTGTCTAATTCTAATTGCTCATGTTCTCAATAATCTTTGTGAAAGAAAAAAACAAACAGACATTAATTATTTCATTAATGAAGTATTCATCCAATAATTGACACATGTAGATTACACTTGGGCGAAAGAAAAAAAAACAACAAAAAAAAAAAAAACAACCTTTTAATTAGGTTCTACTCTATTTCTTCTCAACAGTCTAACAGAAACAATAATTAGACAATTAGACAAACCAGATATCATGAATAAATATTTGAAAATATAAAGAACCTGGACTAAAAATACATATGTACTAGCAGGGAGATCCGACGTTGCCCGGAGTTGAATGATGATCAATGAATGTTTCACACTGCCACATTTTTATTGTCATCGAAATCAGTGAAATCGTCCACTTTCCAATGAAATCGATTAATTGCCTGCTCTAGTTGGGGACTCATCATAGTGCACCGAGAGGAAGCCTTGGTCTGCAATACATTGTAGCCTATATTGCACTGTAGAGAACCTACTGTTTATTTTATAAAATTATTTTTATACATAATGGTTTGAATTATTTCAATCATCGATTATTGATACTTAGCGAAGACATTCTGACACAAAACCTATCTAAGGACGCTGCCAGACACATAACGTACATTTGTGTGAAATTTCATCCAAATCGGATCAGCCGTTTTCGAGTCCAAGGAGAATGAACACACACAGACACACACACACACGTGCGCACACACACAATTCCTTTAATATCATCTTTTTTTTTTTTACATGAGAATCACCACTTATCAAGGTCCATAAGCCACTCGGGGATAAGGGTTATTGCGTGTACAGTAATCAATGGGATAATATTGTAGTAATCATTAGTATTGGAGATTTGATAAAGTGTCTTACTTAAGGGGGGGGCGGTTTATCAGGAATTTGTTTATGTTGGACTTGAAGATATCTAAGTTGTAGTCAGGTGGGAAACAGGCAAATGGGAGAGAGTTCCACAGCCGTGCACTTCTATCAAACGGCAATGGATAATATGTGAAAGGTTGATTTTTCTTATGAAACAAATGTTGTGGAATCAGTAGCATCACTTCTGCTGATCAATGACGCATTCTGACACACATCCATGGCATGGGTTGCTTTCTTAGAGTCTCATACCGTAAATATCTACAACAGAGAGATGAATGCATGAGGCAATTTGCAATGTCCTCTGATACATTCAGGTGAAATAAAAAAAAGAAGCAGCATTACTTTTGGAACGTCCCTTGTATATTAAATGCACGTTATTTATTTAGGCTACGCTGGCTGTTAATTTTTTAACACCTGGTTTTTTCTATTACAAACAACTTGCAACAATGGTGTCTTCAAGGACTATGGAATTCTTCTTTGCCCTAACTGCATTAATCAATGAATGAAACCCATGTTTGTAACCCATGTTTGAATGTTTGTATTGTTTTTTGATAAACAAATTCTTTTTCAAAAACCCTAGACTTGGGTCCTGGATATGACCTAAAACTATATCCGATGGTGAGGCCCCACCTTGCGGGCTTTGGGGAGTGTGGAGCCACCCTTTAATTGCCATTGCTCCCAGGTCCACTCTGACCCGGAGTGGTAGTACCTGTTAGGGTCCCAACTATGGGTTAAATAGAATCTGACGTTAAAAAAATATACTCCATTAAAAATCGTTCCTCAAAATAACTAGATTCGGCATTAAATAACCTGAAAAAGGGTTGATATGCCGTAAAACAAAGACAACCAACCAACCAACCCTAGACTTGATTTTATGTGACGTGAAAAAATTCACACCCATCGTAGGCAATGTGTGTAAAAATATCATCGTAGCACAAAGGTTAAAAACGATTATTTAAAAACCGGCAAATTATTTATCTAAAAACCATACATCACACATTTTAAAGACGTATCATGGTTTCATTGACATGGATATACCTTAAGTGTTTAAAAAAGCCCTCGCTTGATGACTCACAAAGATGAAGACAGTTCGATTAATGGAAGAGTTTTTTTTTTTTTTCTTTTTACATAGGAGTCACCACTTATCGAGGCCCTGAGGCCACTCGAGGATAAGGGTTATGGAGTGTACAGTAATCAATTGTATAATATTGTAGTTGTCGTTATTAATGAAGACTTAGTGAATTGGATTACTTAAGGGGGCGGTTCATCAAGAATTTGTTCACATTTGACATGGAGACGACCATATTGTAGTCAGTTGGAAAGCAGGAAAACGGAACAGTTTTAAGGGCGTGCAGTTCTAAGAAAGAAGCTTTGTTCATGGAATCTAGGTTTTGATTTAGGCACAGTTAAAGAGTGGGGAAAGTTACTGACAGTGGTTTCTGGTGCGACTATAAGGGTCAAATCATGCCAGTCATACCTAAGTTACTGCACACATTTGAAATATTATTTTTGCACTTAAATTTGAAAGGATAACACTGCTAATTAAGGTGTAACAAATGCTGAGATGACGTGCACCGACGGTCAGTAGATAAACATTCTCCTTTATTATTCGCCATTTTGTACAATCGATCAAGAAGAGTTATACGAATTAGAACGAAATGTGCCCTTTAGCGTTAGATCTTATCAGATATGTAGGAGAGAGAGAGCTATGTAATGCTGATATCTCACATAGATTCAAAAGAAACCGTTTCTTTCGTCAAATAGTCTTATGTATATATATATATATATATATATATATATATATATATATATAGACAAATGTGTGTGTGTATATATATAGACAAATGTGTGTGTATATATATATATAGACAAATGTGTGTGTATATATATATATAAACAAATGTGTGTGTATATATATATATAGACAAGTGTGTATATATACAAATGTGTGTATATATATATATATATATATATATATATATATATATAGACAAGTGTGTATATATACAAATGTGTGTATATATATATATATATATATACAAATGTATATATACGTATATATATATATATATACATACATATATATACAGATGTATATATACATAAATGAATACTTATATATATATTTATACAAATGTATATATACATATAGAAATACACACACATAGATATGAAAAGAGAGAAACTGAAAGAGAGAGTCGTATTCTTCAATTCTTCAACTTAGAATTGGTTATTTCAGTTTATTTTGGCAGGAATATCATACCTTAAAGACAGATGAGGAAACGCTGATTAGGATGAAGAGAACCTTTCTTTACCATTTTTTTTTTCAACTTTTGAAATTCAATTTTGGCAACAGAAAACGGTTTGTAATCTTTGATGGCTGTTCGGATCTCAAGTTCCATTCGGTCTGTTTTGTTTGGTTGTTTGGAGAATGTCACCATAATCTCAATTATGGAAGAAAATTGGAGAAAAAAAAGAGATTCTCAAGTAGAAACTAAAGAAAGAAAAGTTCCATGATTCTAACTACTTTACAAAAGAAATTCCCCTTAAACAACTGAAGAAATAGATCCAAGGTTTATATATATATATATATATATATATATATATATATATATATATATATATATATATATATATATATATATATATAGGTTATGCAACGTTCAGGACTTCCTGTCGTTTGAACATTGTTGATTGTCTAATATACTTAATTTCTTTTATTAATGTGACAATTGTTTGGTAGCCCGGGGGTAGAGGCTCAGCAAAGATGGCTTCGTGACTGGGTTCGAATCTTTTGACTAGCAGCAATTGTCATCTGACACTGATGATTGCGTAAGCATGAAACACTAGTCTCTGTAGGTTTAAATAAAAAGAATAATTATTATTTAATTTTATATATATATATATATATATATATATATATATATATATATATATATATATATATATATATATACGGCACAATCACATTGAGACACCGGTTCTCGCCAGATCACTGAAGTTAAGCAATGTTAAGCCTGCCAAGTACCAGATGGGTGACCATTTGGGAAGGATAGGTGGTGTATGTGCCGCGCTGAGTCATAGAAATTTCCAGGTTGGTATCTAGGGGTACATTAATTCACTGGGAGAGATGCACCCTCAATCTTCGTTAAGACATGAATCTAGGAGAAGGAAACGTTGATGTAAAAACCTGCATTGTACTGTATACTCTATCTTGTAATAGCAGTAATATCAATAAGCGAGGTTGGTACTATACAGAGCCTTCACCACTATAAAATCATCTGTGTGAATTTCCGAGCAACTTAGTTATTGTGGCGGAATCTCATACGTCGAAATTGACAGAAGAGTCATCATATATATATATATATATATATATATATATATATATATATATATATATACATATATATATGTGTGTGTGTGTGTGTGTTTTGAGAAAAATAGAAAAACCGAATGAAATTATTAAAATAATCAACGTTTCGTCCTTATTTCAGAGGACATCTTCAGGATATTGAAGTAAAAATGCAAGAAAAGAAAAAGTCATAGATCATACGAAAAAGAGAAACAGTTTTTCAATCCTACCCATGTCGGGAAGGACAAACATGTGTGCGTATGGGAAGGTGGGGTTGTTCAATGTCTGTATATACACTTTTAAAAATGCGTTAAGTAAATATGTACATTTTTTTTCTGTAAACTTATTCATTTTGTTGAAATATTTAAGGAAAAACGGTTTAGCCAGGATCTGTTTTGATATTTTGTTCTCTGATTATTATTTTCCCTATGCTAGGGGTTAAATGGTAGAAGCCTTTTCTTTGCGTTTGTTTGGTAGCCCGGTATTAGTATTTAATATTAGTGCTGATTCTAAAAGTCTTCTTTTAGCTCTATCTATTACGTATTTAATAATTTTCGCATGATCTAAATTAAACGAGTGATCGTGTTCTGCACAATGGCAAAAGAGTGCATTTAGGGCGTTACCATTCCTTATATCTCTTCTGTGTTCGTAAAGTCTTAATTTCAATTTTCGCTGTGTTTCACCTATGTACGCTTGTTGACAGTTGTTACATGGGATGGAATATATATGATGAACTCTCCTGTCAATTTCGACGTCGAAGTTTTTTTTGCCATATTGCTGTTGGAGCATAGAATCAGTAGAAGTCTGTTTGTTGTTTTTACGGTAGTCTTTTCAGAAAAGAAGAAAAGAAAAGAAAGAAAGACATACTGAAGATGAAGTATATCTTCGAAATATATTTATAAATTTCAATATAAATTTCAAACAAAATAAATATCTGTTTATTTTGTAATAATGCGTTGCTTTGATTTCAAACGTATCTAACACATATTTATTTTATTCAAACTCAACCAGCGCTTCTATCAAGGAACACAAGCCCTAACGTGAATTCCGCGTGACCAACACACCGTTCCGACATTTGAAAAGACTAACGCAAAAAGAACAAACGGACTTCTACTGATTCTATGCTCCAACAACAACATGGCAAAAAAATAAATAAAGAAAAACATACTGATGATGAAATGTATCTTCGAAATCGATATAATTATGAAACTCAAATGACCTTGTAACGGGTGTTGTAACCCAACATCCGATTTACGACTTCCGGTTGCGCATGCGTACATAAACATAAACCCATAACAGCATAAACAAATAAACACAAATCACTGGATCGTTTTCATTCGAACAAACGGACGTCCTTAGAAAAACAAATATCTTAAATTTATTGAATAAAAAACTTCAAGATATGGGAAACAAACGCAAAACGTGATTATAAATAATATGTATAATCATCGACCTATTTCATATATACGATATATATTATACTAAATAATCAACGCAACAATAAAACGTATTGTTTTACTTTATACGCTTTCAGCGTCCCAATTTTTTCCGTGTTTAAATTATCCAAATAAACAATTGTTAATACTTTCTGCTTTTTTTTTACATCGTTCATTTCCGTTGTTTTAGTTATTTTTACGCTATTTCCTTACAAATAAATCGACTTTAACACGTTGACAATCATAAGAGCATTTTACAACAGCGATTTACCCACTGCCTTCCTATTTTTTTAAATTTATTCTCCATTTTTTAATGCACCTTTCTTAAAAACATCCATACATTTTCTTGTACACTATCAACATAAATAAATAACCCCGAAAATATGTTTTTCTTTTAAAATTGCATTACAAATAAATAATCAACGCGATGATAAAATGTATTGTTTTACCGTGTACGTTTTCAGCGTCCCAATTGATTTTTTTTTTCGCGTTTAAATTAAAAGATATATCAAAATTTGAATTTAATTCAAGCATCATGGTTCAGTGCACATTTACCTATAGGTATGACAAACCACTTATAATTCAATGGCTGTAAGTTTTTTTTTTTTTTCAAAAATAAACAATTATAAACAGAACGACTCATAGAAATCTATCTATATTCTTTTTTCATTTTAATATGCTTTGATAGAAATATTTCTGTTATGTCACAAAAAACTATTTTCTTTATGTCACAAGTGTCATGCTCATACATTAATTCCATAGCTAATATAACATACTGACGGGTAGTCTAGTATATTTATAAATTTCAAACAAAATAAATACCTGTTTCTTTTACAATAATGCGTTGTTTTGGCTTCAAACGTATCTAATACATATTTTATATATATATATATATATATATATATATATATATATATATATATATATACATTAATTCCATAGCTAATATAACATACTGACGGATAGTCTAGTATATTTATAAATTTCAAACAAAATAAATATCTGTTTCTTTTACAATAATGCGTTGTTTTGGCTTCAAACGTATCTAATACGTATTTATTTTATATATATATATATATATATATATATATATATATATATATATATATATATATATATATATTAGTGATGGGACGATTCCAAAAATTTTTCCCGATTTCGATACAATTACCGATTCTGTTCTGATTTCAATTCTTTTAAAATCTCTTCACATTTAATTAAAGATTATATGCTTTTTTTTAAATGTTTAAATGACTGTATTCCTTCCCCTCGTGTAATGTCTACATATATTTTCCAAAAATGTAAAAATACACTTCACACATACTAGAGTAGATGTTTTCTCTGCAATTGATTGAAAATTGTGAAAAAAAAAAATCTCATTTACATTTGGTCTTTGTTAATACGATATGAAATTTTCATCATCGATAAAAAAGTATCGACGATTCGTATGCAAAATAAGAAAACAGTTTAGGAACAGAATAGTCAACAAAGCCTGTCCCATGTCAAGAATGAGTTTCTACATAACAATGTTACTTTTTAGAAAACTATTCTTAACATAAGGATAGATTTCTGTTAACTATTCTCTACATTCCCTCTATAAATTAACGTTCATGTTTTTTTCTCGCAGTTATAAACATTTGGTCGGTTAATAGACCGATTTGTGTTACTGTAAAAAACAAAAAAGATGAAGTACAACCTCGGGATACGGCATTAAAAATTAGTAACAATGTTGTATAGGTGGGTGTCTTTTAAAAGAGATAGGGTGGGGACATTCATATTTACTAGAGACGGCGGACATGTATATTGATGAGGGGGAGAAGAGAGAGGAGGGCTATCAGTTCTTTTAACACAGGAGGGGACAGTCATTATTTATGATTGAGAGGGGGACACATTACTTAGATGGTTTATGCACAAAGTTCATTATAACGATGAGTGGACACAATGTTCATATAAAGGATGTTTCACATTACCTTTAATTGTTGAGGAATGACACAACACGAAGACGCAGTTACAAAATATGATGTTCTTTTATTACATTCGGTCGCTTGCAATTGTGATGACATCCAGGAATTCAAAAGTCGACTACATGATTAAAACTTTCTAACCCTTCGCTTCCAAAGGGGGACCCTCTTCTAACCAATGTCAGCTCTGTCTCCGGTCTGCCTAACTCTGTCTCCAACTCTGTCTACCCGTCTGTCCAACCCTTCTTCGACTCTAGCTCCTATTTTGAGAATTCATTTCTGCCATGACGTCACACGCATGTCCAAAACGTGCTGGACCTCGTGGAGAACTCACGTGGCCTAAACATACTTTCTTTGGCACGTTTCCAAACCACTTTTGCAGACAATGAATTTCCTCTAACCTATTTTTCGACCTAACTTATTTTTCAACATATTTAAATTTACTATTGTTCGTTCTTCTAACTGACCTTATTTTAATTCAGTTTTCATAAAAGGAATTGAATAATAAAATTCCTTTTCAAACAACATATCTAAACTATTTTATTTGAAAACCGAACAATGCGAAAATTCCATTTCTGACCCTATTTCTGAACCTTGCTTATGAGGTTCGAATCTCAGTCTATGTAATCTCATTTTTACTTATCTAATATTTTTCTTACTTACAAGAAAAGGGAGACCTTTCTTGTAACAACAAAATACAGTACAGTATATATTATAATATGTAATATAATATATGTATATAATGAAATAACAGTATAAATAACATCGTAAGGCGGGGCAAATACCGTAACCCAGGGGTCGGGAAAATATCGTAACCTGAAAAGCTGTATCCTAGGGCTACTGTTTACCGGAGTATTACTGTACTACTCCTAATACTACTAAAAAAAAAATAATAATCAACAACAACGACGACGACGACGTCTTTAGCTAAATCACTCCCCCAAAATGAGATTCTACTTTTTTTTTTTAGATACGTGATAGATAAAAAAAAAAAATTTCGAGTAGGGAAGCAGTTTTGCACATAAATTTAACTTCAAATATTTCCGGTCCATTCTAACTTGTCTACTCGGTCAAAAATCGAAACAAAATACTGGTAGAATATAGCATTTTCGTTTGATTGTTGACATTTATTTGATTTGTTTCTACCAGTGTTTGTTTAATTTTCGATTTTGAGCGGTTGTCAAGGACTCTTATGAAAGGCAGTTCTAAGAAAGAAGCTTTATTTATGGAATCTGCTTTTAGATTTAAGCACAGATAGAGAATGAGAAAAACTATTGATAGTCGTTGTAACATAGATTGGAGCTCAGTCGAGCACTTGCTATGAAAATAATAATAGTGCAGAGACAGGCTCGCAACATCTATTCTGTGGAAAAGAGGTGGCAGGGAAGAGAAAAGGACATCACCTATTAGGTTTTGAAGCTGGTTTTGAACTCTATCCAAGCAAGATGGAGCGTGCCGAGCAGCTCGTGCCCAGATGTGGTAACATTACTCCATGTTAGAATGTACTTGGTTCTTATAGCTAAGTGTTGAGACATTATGTTGAACAAAGATGGCGGCAGTAAATCAAATCATCGAAGAATCAATGTAGTTCTGATCTTGAGTGTTAAGTAATTCCTAGTAACAAAGAGCGCGGCGAAGAATCAATGCAGTCCCGATCTTGAGTCGTTTTGAGACAGAGACGAGGGCGAACTGATTGAATCCAAAATTCGGCATTTTTTATTATAACTTTGGAAGCTTCTGATTGGTTGGTTATTAAAAAACGATCGTCGAAATCATTGGAGTCATACCCTAATTATGGGTCAAAAACATTTTTAACACTTATTAATTGGAGTGTTATTATTTATGTATTGTCATACATATTAAAACAACTAGTAAGATCTGTGTAAATTCCATGTCGTCATCTTTTGTATATTTGCTGCAACGCTTATGAGGATCTATCTCCAAAATTCCTGTAGAAGTTTGTGAATTATTTCTATCCTATGAATCTCTAGTGGAATATAGACTCCACAATACTAATATACAGGGTGGAACGATAAAATTATTGCCCTGGAAAAAAACGACATGATTCCATTTCCGTTTGATGAAAACCGGTTTTCTTTTTTTCTTGCAGACCATCTACTAGTTGGCCAGTTGTGTACAAATCCCAAGAGTGATAGGAGCCTTCTATCATGTCTTAAAGTGACACAATGTTCAACGAGCGAGATCGGAGATGCGCCACTGTACAACTCATGCTCTCTACTGATCCAAGTTATGACAACAGGACCATTGCCAACGCTGTCAAAATACGTCCTTGGATTGCCGCAAATAACGTGCTCAGAGTGATGAAAATAAAGTTTCCAGCCACGGTTATGGTCTTTGGTGTGGTTTCAAGTGAGGGCCACATTATGCCACCTCACATCTTTGAAGTCAGCTTGAAAATCAACACTAAAGTATACCTGGATGTGTAGTGATCCCCTGGTGAAATCAGGTGGCCGCTGGTAGACCTTGGGTGTGGTAGCAGGACTTGGCATCGGCCAACAAATCCAAAGTGATCCATGCAACGACTTTGTACCCTTCTCTCACTGGACCCTCCCCCCCCCCATCTGAACCCACTGAACTACTTTTTGGTCATTCTCCGAGAAAATCACCACCAACATGATATCCCACAACACCAAAGCTAGCCTGATCGCTGCCATCTGCCTAGTATTCCCAAGCTTTTGCCAGCGCTTGTGGAAAAGGCAAGCTCCTAGTTCCAGGCCCGTATCGAGGTGGTGTTTGAGGCCGAAGGCGGCTACATTGAATAGATGTTAGCACTACTACATGATCAAGTTACCTGAATTGAATTTTTCAATAAAAGTTTTAACATAAAGCTGTAAGGTTGTTTTTTTTTTTGGGGGGGGGGGCGACAAATTTATCGTCCCAACCCGGCACTTCCTGTGTTCAAACTGAAACATACTTATCTAAGTATTCTGGTGGTTAAGGAAGTTTTTTTTATTTTTTATTTTTTTATTTTTCTTCCTTTGAAGATTGTAATGCTGGGTATGGGGCAGCCAAACCAGCTGCCAACATTGCCCCGCTTTTTTATTGAAACCAACCGAGAGCTCTTTTTAGTATCCTCACTGTTCCCTTAAGTGCAATTGTCTGGATCTCTTTTGCACTTGGTTCACCAGGAATATTAGTTAGGTAGGACTTCAGGTTCTTCTTCATAAGCCCTATGGCACCTATTATAACTGGTATGATTGATATCTCCTTTAGATTCCAGTTTCTTTTCATATCATACATGAGACCTTGGTATTTGGCCTGTTTCTACCTTTCAGCTCTGTTCAGACCGCCATCATTAGGAACACTCACTTCAATCAAGGTTGCAACTCTCTCTGACTTATTCCATATAACTATATCAGGTTTCACAGAATATATATTCTTATGAGAGTCTAGCTCACAAAAAACCCCTTGTAGAAGATTGCGATAGAGTTTGATTCTATGGACGTCTGGCACAAATGCAGGCCATACGATATTATTGTATTTGAACAAAAGAAAGACAATGCTTTCATTCTAGATCAAAGACCGAGAAGTGTATTTTAGTTTAAGTTTCATAGGTTTTTTTTTTTTTTACAAAGGAGTCACCACTTATCAAAGCCCAGAGGCCACTCGAGGATAAAGGTTAATGAGTGTACAGTAGTCAATAGGACAATATCGTAGTAATCGTTAGTAGTGGAAATTTGGTAGATTGGATTACTTAAGAGGATAGCTCATCAAGAATTTGTTTACGTTGGACTTGAAGACGACCATATTGCAGTCAGTTGGAAAGCAGGAAAACGGAACAGTTTCACAGGTGTGCAGTTCTAAGAAAGAAGCTTTCTTTAAGGAATCTACGTTTAGGTTTAGGCACAGATAAAGAGTGGGGGTAATTAATGATAGTGGTTTCAACTAGACAAGGGTTTTTCGTGAAACTCAGGACAGGAGGGGGACCATACATTGGAGCTCAGACGAGTACTTGCCATGAAAATAAAGATTTCTGTGGGAATAGAAAAGGGCTTCCCCCACTAGGCTACAAAGTCTATTTTGAACTCTGTCAAGGCAGGATAATGTCTTTCTAGCAGCTCCTTCCCAGATGTGGCAACAGTACTCCATTCTTGGACGTACTTGCCTCTTATACAGGTAGAGAATTGCATCAGCAGTGAGATATCTACAGGAGCAGTAGAACGATCCCACCATTATTCCAGCAGCCTTGGCAACAGATTTGATATACGTGTTCCATCTCAGATCAGGAATAAAGGTCAGACCTAGAAGCTTGTCAAAACATGGAGCCTCCCCCAAGATGAGAGTCATTCATTTCAATTGATGCCAGATGAGGATCAGAGCATTGATGATGTAAAGATGGGAAACTTGGTTTTAGATGCATTAAAAGTAACCAGCCACCTCTTTCCCCATTGCACTACGTGTCCACGATCAGAGGAGAGAGTATCAGAGAGAACTTGACATTCTTTTTATTGATTTGAATATTTAGCTGACAACTGTTTCAGTAATAGAATATTGTTTTAAAAAGAATTAAATTGCTATTTTGTTTTTTTTAGTAAATAAAGCGGCATATTCATTTATTTACATTTTGGTCAATTTGCAGTTCATTTCTAACTCACCTTCAAAATCGATATATCTATAAAAGTGAACATGTCTGTCTGTCTGTCTGTGTGTCTGTGTGTCTGTCTGTCTGTGTACATTTCCCTACGCAATAACTCTGTCAATTTTTAGTCTATAGACTCGAAATTTGAAATACTGGGTACAGAGATTTGGGAAAATTGATGTGACGGGTGTCAGCCAGAAATTTGGCTGTTAAGGGGTCAAATTTCAACGATTTGACCTTTAAGAACTCTATCAAACTCCTCCGACAATTTTGGGTCTAGACACTTGAAATTTTAGATTTAGGTTCGTTGAACCTGGATCTAACTTAATAAAGTGATTTGAGCCCGAAACAATAAATTTTAAGGGGTCATAATAGGAGTCAAAGTTTTAAAAAATTAACCATTTTTTTTTGTTTTTTTGCTTTTTTTGCACAGCATACACCTCCAAACACCCTAGCAACGCCGGGCACCCCTGCTAGTATATATAGTTTTTGGAACGTGTCTGAGAGGGATAGACTAGTGATAGATTAACCAGCCCAGATGTGACAACAATAATCCATGTATGACCGAATTGTGGCCTTGTAAAATATAGGATACTCTCTGGTCTGAGTAATTTTCTAGCTCGTTAGAGACAGCCTACCTTCTTTGCAGCAGCCTTGGCAATGTCCTCAATATTTTTGTTCCAATTCATGTTGCCTGTGAATGTTAAACAGAGGTGGTAGTATGGGTAACATGAACAAGACCCAGTGCTGTGGAGGCCAATTTGCTTGCATTTGCTTAAGACTTAATTTTGCATAGCTCGTATTAATGATTAAATGATAAATATGTCTCGATTTTTAACTGCCAGTAAAACTAAAAACTATTGTTCATTGCCATAAGTGCATTTCTACGTTTATAGGTTTTAGGGTGTGCTGAAAATGAATATCACACACAAAACTGTCGCCGATGGACAGCCCTCCTAATATTAAGACATTGTTTTTTTTTTCTCCAAACTGATACGTTCATATGTTCAACATACATTAACAATCAGATGTAATAAAAAATACCTTTTCCTCATTGGATCTTTGGTGATTGGGTGATCTTATTTAAAAAAAAACATTAGGGTGATGATAATGTATGTATGAATATGAAATTGTATTAGTGTATTATTATTAGGGTTAGGACAACAGAATATTCTTTTCGTTGTTTTGACTCTGGAGTGTGTATCCATTGATATCTTATATGCTTTTTATATAGAGTAATGTGGTTCTCGGTTGATTAACCGTGTCTAACTGTGTTGGATATATACTTAAGAGTCAAAACAATGAAAAGAATATGCTGTTGTCATAGCCATAATCATTATTTACATAATTAACATGAGCTGTATATACCAGGTGCTGCCATATTGAAACATATTGGAGGGTACAGGGTTTAAGCACATACTATTTAAGATGCACAGAATATCCTAAATCCTGTTATGATTTTTCTGAAAGTTGATCATATGTTGGATTTATGGAAGCATAAAACACATCCATTTTTATCTATGGAAATTAAACAGGAGATAACTCTCATAGCTTAAAGGGGAAATAACTTTCACAGCTTAAATAAAATAACTTACTTCCGTTTTTATTTAATGACAACTGGTATCGGCTAATCATCATCGTATCAAGGTGGGAGGAGGCAGACCAAATTGATTCTCTCCCTCTTCCATTAATAATATAAATTATATTAAAGATAAATTCAATAAATCAACTTTATAATGATATTTCTAAGTAGAACAATTAAAACAATTCTAATAATATCATTAACAACATGAATCTAATTGTTAAATAGATTTTCTTTAATGTAACATGCACATGACGTTACTTCTTGAAGTTAGATTTCTTTTGAATAAATAGTATACATAAATAGCATACACTGGAATGAAAGTTTATATAAGTCAATTTTCAATATCAACATTAATTTGTGAATCTAATTATGTTACTATTGTACATATTAGTCAAATTGTGGATGAACAAACAGACAGGAATACGATTTTATTATAACAGATGAATTATCCTATTCGTTTGAAAACTGCAGCACCAGGGAACTAATATATCTGCCAATGAGCTAATATATAACAAAGGAGTGACTAGCAGAATTGTTGCCCCCTATAAAAAAAATAATTAAAACCAAAAACATTAATATATAATAAAGGGATGACTAGCATAATTGTTACTTCCTAACAACGAAAAAAAATTAATTAAACCAAAAACATTAATATATAATAAAGGGTTGACTAGCATAATTGTTACTCCCTAAAAAAAAAAAAAAATAATTACACCAAAAACATTAATATCTAATAAAGGGTCGACTAGCATAATTGTTACTTCCTAACAAAAAAAATTAATAAAACCAAACACATTAATATATAATAAAGGGTTGACTAGCATAATTGTTACTTCCTAACAAAAAAAAATTAATAAAACCAAACACATTAATATATAATAAAGGGTTGACTAGCATAATTGTTACTCCCTAACAAAAAAAAAAAAATTAATTAAACCAAAAACATTAATATATAATAAAGGGTTGACTAGCATAATTGTTACTCCCTAACAAAAAAATTAATAAAACCAAAAACATTAATATATAATAAAGGGTTGACTAGCATAATTGTTACTCCCTAACAAAAAAAAAAATAATTAAACCAAAAACATTAATATCTAATAAAGGGTCGACTAGCATAATTGTTACTTCCTAACAAAAAAACATTAATAAAACCAAAAACATTAATATATAATAAAGGGGTGACTAGCATAATTGTTACTTCCTAACAAAAAAAATTAATTAAACCAAAAACATTAATATATAATAAACGGTGTACTAACATAATTGTTACTCCCTAACAAAAAAAAATTAATTAAACCAAAAACATTAATATATAATAAAGGGTTGACTAGCATAATTGTTACTCCCTAACAAAAAAAAATTAATTAAACCAAAAACATTGATATATAATAAAGGGTTGACTAGCATAATGTTACTCCCTAACAAAAAAAAAAAAAATTAATTAAACCAAAAACATTAATATATAATAAAGGGATGACTAGCATAATTGCTACTCCCTAACAAAAAAAAAATTAATTAAACCAAAAACATTAATATATAATAATGGGTTGACTAGCATAATTGTTACTCCCTAACAAAAAAAAAAAAAATTAATAAAACCAAAAACATTAATATATAATAAAGGGTTGACTAGCATAATTGTTACTCCCTAACAAAAAAAAAATTAAACCACAAACATTAATATATAATAAAGGGTTGACTAGCATAATTGTTACTCCCTAACAAAAAAAAATTAATTAAACCAAAAACATTAATATATAATAATGGGTTGACTAGCATAATTGTTACTCCCTAACAAAACAAAAAAAAATTTATTCAACCAAAAACATTAATATATAATAATGGGTTGACTAGCATAATTGTTACTTCCTAACAAAAAAAAAATTAATAAAACCAAAACCGTTAATATATAATAAATGGGTGACTAGCATAACTGTTACTCCCTAACAAAAAAAAAAATAATTAAACCAAAACCATTAATATATAATAAAGAGGTGACTAGCTTAATTGTTGCCCCCTACAAAAAAGAAGAATTAAAACCAAAAACATTTGTTGAACCAAGTTTCATTTTTTTTTTTTTCTGAACCTGTTTTCAGTTATCTCCCTATTTTTGTATCCCTTTGTTTTCATTCGGGTGGAAATACCAATTCCGCTAGAAGTGACGTTTAACGATGTCTACGAAGATAAGCCTGCTGTAAGTGTGTACAAAGTGGGGGCCATTATTACCAGTAAAGGAAATCAAGGCTTTCAAATTTAGAATCCTTCTGGCTTACATTTATTTGACTAGCCTGGGGAGTCAGGGGCGGATCTTACCATTAGGGGAGGGGGCACAGATTAGGATGATTTGTTTTTCTTTTTATGGTGTTGTTCCCAATTAAGTCAGTTTTTGTTCTCCAGGTTTTGTATTATGTGTAGAGACAACATTTTAAGTGTAAGAAAATAAGAAACCATAGCAATCTTAAATAATAATAATAACAATAATAATAATAACAAGAAGGAGAAGAAGAAAACAGCAAATTCAGACTCTGTGGACAAAGAGACGAAACGATAAACCATATAGAAAGTGAATGTAGCAAACTGGCCCAAAAGGAATACAAAAACAGGCACGACCAAGTGGGGAGGGTAGTACACTGGGAATTATGCAAACAACTGCATTTTGAACGTATAGACAAATGGTACAAGCATATGCCCGCAACAGTACTCGAAAACGAGGACCACAGAATCCTATGGGAAATGGACATACAAAATGATAAACCCATCCAAGCAAAAAGACCAGATGTCGTAATAATTAACAAGAAAGAAAAATCCTGTCAAATCGTAGATTTTGCTGTCCCCGCTGACCAAAGAAAAGGAGGAATGAAGCAAAGAAAGACACAGAGCTAGCCAGAGAGCTGAAAGGGATATGGAAGGTGAAGAAAATCAAAATAATACCCATAATAGTAGGAACACTAGGAACAATCCTGGAAACCTTTGAAAAAAGAATAGGAGAAATTGGAATCAGAGGAATGACTGGAAAAGTATAACCAACAATAATAATGAAAACAGCTGAAATATTAAGGAAAACCCTTGAATGTGGAAACTAACACGCATGTGCAATAAGCGTGGACCAGACAAACTGCTGCAGAGGCAAAACATGAAGTGCTACATGGAACGAAGAATATTGAAGCTGCATGCCTATAAGTTCTCTAACCCCACCCCTCCCCCATTACCACATCACTGCCCCCCCTCCAAAAAAAAAAGAATGAAACCAAATAGCCAAGTAGTCAAGGAGAAAGAAAAAGAAAAGGCCAAGGGATGAGCACTGACAAGACCTCCACTGTATAAGTGCAAAGAGAACTGGGACCTTGGGGAGGCTTATTGCCACCCAAATTCAAGTAAATAGCAATGGCCACTGCCAATGAGAAATCAATGGCAAGCAGCTGTTGCGATAATGCAAATTTATTTGCAAATGGTATCCCAAGAGGTGGAGAGTACTGGAAAATCTGGGGAGACTTGTTGTCACTCAGCTTCCAGGGAACACCGCAGGCTGTATTCAATGAGATCGTTGATGACCTGTGTGAAAGCTCCTTGTGAGCCCATAGTAAGTAGCAGGACGTGTGGAAATTCCACAGAGGACTCATATGTAATATATTGGTGTTAGAATTATGTAGATGTTCAGCGTAAATGAAGATGCTTTAATATTATTGTAGCTCTTTTGTTAAAACTGCAAAAGTATTTATCTAAGCTAGCAGCGACGCCCGGCGTAGCCGGGTCGAAAAGTTTGCTTAAACATGATATTTTAAGTCTTGCAGATTTAGTATATACTACGCTGGGTCAGTATGTTATATTAGCTATGGAATTCATGTATGAGCGTGATACTTGTGCCGTAAAGAAAATAGGTCTTTTTTGACATAACAGAAACATTCCTATGAAAGTATTAAAATGAAAAAAGAATATAGATAGATTTCTATGAGTCGTTCTGTTTATTATAATTGATTATTTTGGAAAAAAAATTTACAGTTACTGAATTATAAGTGGTTGGCCATACTTATAGGTAAATGTACACTGAACAGATACCATAATACTTATAGTTAAATTCAAATTTTGATATATCTGCTTTTTTTTTTTTTTTACATCGTTCATTTCTGTATTACGTTTAAATTATTTTAAACCCCACTCTTCCCATGTTACATAATAATTTCGAAATAATAACGTTAATATTTTAGCGTCCCAATTGTTCTTTTCTTTTTTGTTTATTTTAAACCCGACTCTTCCCATGTTACATAATAATTTCGAAATAATAACGTTAATATTTTAGCGTCTCAATTGTTCTTTTGTTTTTTGTTTTTTCGCGTTTAAATTATCCAAATAAACAATTGTTAATACTGTCTGCTTTTTCTTTTTTACATCGTTCATTTCTGTATTAAGTTTAAGTTATTTTAAACCCCACTCTTTCTATGCTAAATAATAATTTCAAAATAATAACGTTAATATTTTAGTGCGCAGGTTATGCGCACATGCACAACCGGATGTCGTAAACCGGAAAGTGGGTTACATACATCGTTACAAGGTCATTTGAGTTTTATAATTATATAGATTATTATAGAGTAAATGTTCTATCGATCTTTATATATTATAAAGTTGCGATTTAAAAAATAAAAAGAATATATCCATATAACTTGGGTGCATCAGCTTGAATCTAAACAGAAACGAAAACTTATGAAAAAAATATATATATACATATATATATATACACACACACACACACACACACACACACATATATATATATACACACACACATATATATATACACACATGTGTATATATATATATATATGTACACATGTGTATATATATACACATACATATACAAATATATGCATATATATACAAATATATACATATATATACATATACATCTATATATATACATATAAACATGCATATATATATACATATATATATATAAATATACCTACATATACACTTATATATATATATATATATATATATATATATATATCGAAAACCGAAATCAAAACTTAAGAATTCTTGATAAAATTATTTATGAAAAAATAGATGACTTAAGTGCCATCAACTATAATCGAAACCGAAACCAAAACTTATGAAGAATTCTTGGTAAAATTATTTATTACAAGAAATGGAAGGTCATAACAATTAAACAACAGTCACTTGGATGTAAGCATGACACACAAAATAAATAAATACCACACACGCTATCCTATTAATGAATAGATAATAATAATAATAATGGTCACTGCCAGCGAAAAATCAATGGCAAGCGGCTGTTGCAATAATGCAAATTCATTTGCAAAGGTTATTGAAAGACATGGAGAGTACTGGAAATCTGGGGAAACTTGTTGTCACCCAGATTCCAGGGAACACTACCGGTTGTTGTCAGTGAATATTCTCTGATGATAATGTTTGTGAGAACTCCAAGTGAGTCGAAGTAATAATAAAATAAAAGCTAAAAATTAAAAAAAATAAGATACACTGGACTGTTCAGGAGATATACCAAAGTATCTCAACTAAAAAAGACTAGGAAACTTATGACCATGCACAATGCATTACATCCAAAAGATGACACTGTTCAACTTTACGTGAAATGGAGAGACGAAGCAAGAGGACTGGTTAATATAGAACAATGGTTCCCAATCACTGTGCTGTGGCCCATTAGTCTGCCACAGAAAGATTACTGGTGTGCTGCAAAGAGGTAATAGTTAAAAGGTATTTAATTTCATTTTGTTTATTAAAGACATTCAATTTCTTTATCATGATGACACCGTTCCATTCAATATTGCTAAGTTTCTGAAATCTAAACATTCGCGCATACTATTATGTTGGTGCAAAAATAATGTCGTTTTTGACGTTTAACTTCAGAAGATCATAACTCCTTTCATAATAAACTTTATTAATTGAAATAAGAACTAATAGAATCGACACATTTTTGCCAACGATAAACAAGTTTATTTATCCTATTAGCAGAGAAATCCGGATTTCTGGAAGCAATGAAGTCATTGAAGACTGATTCATCATCGTCTCGACTTTTGAAGCGTTTTTCGTGCAGGAAGTTGCCGAGATGCTTGAAAAAGTGATAATCGGTGGGCGAGAGGTCTGGTGAATATGGCAGATGAGGCAGAGTCTCGTAGCGCAATTCATTCACCTTCTGTAGGGTCAGTTGAGCAACATGTGGGTGAGCGTTGTCATGGAGGAGAATCAGTCCCTTCATATTGACCAATCTCGGGCACATACGTTGGAGCTTCTGGTGCACTTTGTCAATTTTCCACCATAATCGTTTCGCCTGGATTCAAGAAGCTGTGAGGAAGAGACCGGCCGCAGACCGCCAAACAGTCGCCAAAATTTGTTTTGGTGCAATTTCAGCTTCGGGAAGTGTTGTAGCATCCAATCACTGTGCCGAACATCAGTTGTCGTAGAGGATCCACTTCTCATTACACATCACAATCTGCTTGAGAAATAGGTTGTTTTTTTATGCAGAAGGAGCACAGAAGACACCTCAAAACGACGATTTTTTTTTATTATCATTCAATTCATGCGCCATGCATTTATCCAACTTTTTTGACTTCTCTATTTGCTTTAAATGGCGAACGACTGTTGAGTGGTCGACCTTGAGTTCAACAACAACCTCTCGTGTGGTTTTGCGAGGATCAGCTTCAATTAAGGCTTTCAAATGTTTGTTATCAACCACAGTCGGCTGGCCACGACCATCTTCATCTTTGAGGTTTACATCACCATTGCAAAATTCTTTGAACCACCGTTGTGCCCCATGTTTGTTAGACGTTTCTGGGCCAAATGCATCATTGATATCACAAGCTGTCTCGGCAGCTTTTCAGCCTAGTTTGAACTGAAACAAAAAAAAAATCGTGCGGATTTGAATTTTGTCCATGCTGTCGAAAAGCCTGCAAAAAATGAATGAAGAGATTGGGATTGGTAATGAATAACATGATTCGATAGAGCGAAAAACGTGCTTCAAAATGATGTATGACATCTCTCTCTCTCTCTCTCGCTCTATGAATTAATTCAGAAATCATCATATATAAAAGTAACATATGTGAAAAAACGATATTGTTTTTGCATCAACCTAATAAGCCTTTTATGGTTTATATTAGTGATGGGACGATTAATTTGAATATCAGTTTTAAAAAGTATCAAGAATCAGCACCGGAACTAAATAATTCAAACTCAATTTCGATAGCAAAACGATACCAGATATTGAATAAAGGATATTTTGATTTATAAGAGACGTTGCAAACATGTCTCGTCTTTACTGTTATTTCCATGGCAGGTGCTCGTCTGAGATTCAATATATGCCCCCCCCCGCCAAACTTTCACGAAAAACACTCGTCTAGCCAAAACCACTATCAATAATTTCCCACAGTCTTTATCTGTGTCTAAACCTAAATGCAGATTCCATGAACAAAGCTTCTTTCTTAGAACTGCACGCCTGTGGAACTCTCTTCCGTTGGCCTGCTTTCCGGCTGACTACAATCTGATTGTCTTCAAGTCCAATGTAAACAAGTTCTTGATTAACCGTCCCTCTAAGTAATCCAACTTACAAAAATTCCACTACTTATGTTTACTACGCTATAATCACATTGACTAATGTATACCCATTAACCCTTATCCTCGAGTGGCCTCCGGGCCTTGATAAGTGGTAATTCCTGTGTAAAAAAAAAAGAAGACAAAAACAACCTCATCCTTATATATGTAACAGAGTGTGTATTGGGTGTGTGTGATAAAATATTAATAGCAGCAGCCATTAAAGCATATATGCAAATTTGCAAGTGTGCACCAGCTTTTGTCACAAGAAAAAAAAAGGACAACACATGGGCGAGAAAGTGCTTGTGCAAGCCAGCGTCAGGTGGCAGGAACAGAGACTTTTAAAAAGCATATGTGAGCATGGAAAACTAATGAAATGTGTTGTTTTGGAAGAACCACAAATAAATTTCATTCGCACTAAAAATAAAAAAAAAAATGCTGAGTCAGATTTTTTATTTCTTTGTTATTTATTATTTTTATTTATTTTATCATTTTTTCTATTTTTATTTATTTCTTATTTCTTTCTTATTTGTTTGTTTGTTCCTTTGCGACGATACCAGACAGCGTGTGGGTCTGAGAGGGTTGAAGTGTGACAACACAGTTAAAGAGTAACGGTCACGTTATATATAATCTTCTTTGCTTTTTTATTATATAGCAAAAAAAGGCTTTATGAATAGAAAATTTTTTTTTTTTTTTAATGATACATGTGCTGCAAAAATGTAAAAAAAACCCTCTATGTGTTATCATGCAAAAAAAAGGTTGGGAATTACTGGTATAGAAGATTGCATGGCTTACACAAAAGAAGAATTTTTAAAAATGCATTACACAGAAAACAGAAAGGTTAATCATCGCGTAACGAGACCATTACACTTTAACTGTGTCACTACATATCAAGCCTCTCAGACCTACACATTGTCAGATACCATCGCAAAAGAAACAAACAAAAAATAGAAAAGAAATAAAAATCCGACTCAGCATTTTTAAAAATGCAAATAAAAATTTGTGGTTCTTCCAAAATAATGCATTTTATTATCTTTCAAAAGTCTTTATTGCACACACATAATATGTGCTTTTTAAAAATCTCTGTCCCCACCACTTTACTCCGGTCATAGCTTTCTTACTTTCGACTTTTCCTGAAGGGCATTTTGCTTCTCTTTCTGCTTGATTATATGCGGTCCTATTTATTCTCCTTCTTCCCATGACGTTAGCACGTGCACATTTGTTTAATTTGCATATGTGCTAAGTCATCTGTTGCTGCTGCTAATATTTTCTGCTAGTTAGTTATCCTAGAGCTACTGCTGATTTTCCCACATGCATGTCATACATTACAATTGCAGCAAGAGACACTGTAAAAATGAACAACACAGAAAGCAAAGAGGCAAGAAATAAGTAAGACAGCAGAGGAAAAGTGGGAAGAGAAACAGCTACATGGACGATTCATAAGAATGACAAGGCAAGAAATGCATGAAAACACATGGAAATGGCGACGAAAAGGACACCTAAACAGAGAAACTCAATCACTACTTTGAACTAACTATATCAAAGCTAAGATCGACAAAACACAAAGAAACGGCAAATGTAGACTCTGTGGACAAAGAGACAAAATGGTGAACCTTATAATAAGTGAATGGCAATTGTGTAAATGACTCTGTTTTGAACATCCAAGTGAATGGTTCAAAGAGAAACCAATGGTAATACTGGAAAAAGAAACTCAGAAAATGCAAAGGTACAAACAGATCAATTAATCCAGGCAAGGTGAATGGATGTCATAATAGTTAACAAGAAGGAAAAATCCTATCATGTCATAGACTTTTTCTATCTTAATAAATCACAAAGTAAAGGTCAAGGCTAGAGAACTAAAAGGGATAGTGAGCATACACTTCCCACAGAAGAGACGTTGTGAGCCTGTTTCTGCTTTATCATTATTTTCATGCCAAGTGCTCACCTGAGCTCCAATCTGTACCTCCCCTTGTCAAACTTTCATGAAAAACACTCGTCTAGCTGAAACCACTGTCAATAATTTCCCCACTCTTTATCTGTGCCTAAACCTAAATGTAGATTCCATGAACAAAGCTTCTTTCTTAGAACTGTGCGCCTGTCAAACTCTTTTTTGTTTCCCTGCTTTCCAGCTAATTGCAATATGGTCGTCTTCAAGTCCAATGTGAACAAATTCTTGATGAGCCATTCCCTTAAGGAATCCAATTTACCAAATTTCCACTACTGACGATTATTACGATAGTGTCCCTTTTACTACCATACATTCATTAATCCTTTTCCTTGAGTGTTCTCCAGGGCAAAAAATAAAAAAAAAGATGAAGAAAGTCAAGATAACACCAATGATCGTAGGGGCACCATGAACAATTCCAAAAGACTTTGAAAAGAGAATGGGAGAAATTGGAATATAAGGAGAGACAGATAAGATACAATGAACGGCAATAATGAAAACATCTGAAATCTTAAGGAAAATCCTCGAATGCGGAAACCAACACATAAAAACTGCAGATACTAACCAGACACGTGGAAATTATGATAGAAGTAAAGCAAACAGAATAGAACAAGACCATATGAGACCATGAGAATTAAAACCACAAAAAATACTAACTGTGCCCTCCCCAATAAATAATGGTGGTACCACGCTAAATAGCCGTGAAGATGAAAGACTGAGAAGGGAGAGCACTAACCAAACCTCCACTGGAAGAGTGCAGAAAAAATTAGAACCATGGGAAGGCTTTTTGCCACCCTAACCTCAGGGAATACCAATGACCGTTATCACCTAGAAATTAATGGTAAGTGGCTATTGTGATAACGCAAAGTAATTTGCAATGGTTAACAAAAGAGGTGGAAAGCACTGAAAATCTGAGGAGACTTGTTGTCTCTTAGGCGCCAGAGAACACCACTGATTATTGTCAATGAGCAATCGTTGATGATGTGAGAACTCCTAGTGAGTATATATAATAAAAATAATAATAATAAGTCATCATTATTACTTTTATTTATTAAAAAAAAAATTAATATATTTATAAATAATCCTCAATAAATAACATAACGTATGAAATGAGTCATATTTTAAAATGTTTAACGTATCAATATCAATAAGGGTTTTATCCCTCAATGAGGAACCTTTCCCTGCACTTTAGCTATCTATCTGTCTCGAGCTATCTGCTGCCATGTGGGACCCATGTGCTTTATCAGTCCCTCCATCTCGTTGTTGGTCTCCACTTTGGTCTCTTATGTTCACAAGGTGTCCCCATTCCATTGTCCTAATGAACCATCTGTTACCATGTTGTCTGGCTATGTGCCCTGCCCATCTGTGTTTGGGTGTTTTGATGGTAGTATTGATGTTTGTTGGTGGATCCAGATGTTTGTCTTTCTATCTTGTAGAGTGATGCCTAACATTATCTTCTCCATCTTCCTTTGTGCCATTGCCAAGATTTCGCTTTGGCAAGTTGTCAGGGCCCATGCTTCACTACCGTAGATCATCGCAAGTAGTATATATTTATTGAAGATCTTCCCTTTGTTTGACATATTTGCGTTTCGGCGTATGTTTAACGTAGATACAATTCATTCTATGACGCTTATTCTGGTGTCACGAAATTTAAATAGTAAACGTTCTTCTGGAACTGCACTGGTTTGTTCTTTTGATGTCTGACGACTTTATATGTGCGTTCTTGGTTGTTGTTTTTTTAAATTCTTTTCTTCAGCTTTTGGTTCATTTGTTTTTGTCACCTTAAGATGATTCAACGAAGAATCGAAAGTGCTAGTGATACTTATGAAACTGATTCATTTTTTTTTTTTTAGTTTTTTTTGTTTTTTACACAAAAAAGATTATTAGAAAAGATTGAAAAAATTGAAGTAATTCAATCAAGCGCTAATTCTGTTATCTGATGCCGAACTCGGGAATCTGCACAGAATTTCAAATGAAACCCTTTATTTAATCCACGAGGATGACAGAACGGAGAAAGATACCCCCCATGGATTAACTAAAGTGTTCCTTTCGAAATTCCGTTCAGATTCCCGAGTTTGACCGAAAGAATTCTGAGTTCGACAAGATATACCTAAAGAAGGTCGGACTGTTACATCGACCAAAATGTTGTGAAAATCACACTGAAGATGAGAATAGTATAAGTTACTTGCCCCCCCTACGAGAGCAGAGTTAGAGACAAGGCCGGTTTTTAATGTTGGAAAAATCCAGCTCCCCAAAATGGGGCACTCTAGATAGGAACAAAAAATAAAAATTGCCTCAGTCTAGAAGGATTTCTCCTCCACTGATCGAGGTCAGAAAACATGAAGAACAGATACTACATTTTGTTCCAAGATTATTATCTAATTTATAAAAATGAGAATAGTAGTTCGAAGAATCCAAATAATATCAGCTTGCACTTTTATGTCAAACAAATTTGAAAGTCACCCCCGTATGTCCGGGTTTGATATTAAACAGGAGTGGCGACCTGCGACCTGCGACCGAGGTCGCGACATTGGAAATCATACAGATATGTTAAAGAAACAATTAAAAAATAAAATTATTAATCTTTTTGATGTGTACATTGTGCTGTTTCTTATTTTATTTTTCTAAGACACACACACACATTAAAATTTATACATTCATTTGCGCGGAAATTACACCAAACCTCTTCGGTCTAAAAGCAGGGTGTTTGAGAAATGGCCGACGTAGCTGAAAGCACTTTTTTCTTTTCTTTTTTTTTTTTGTCAAAAATATGAATTTTTCACCAATCAGGGCTCAATTTAAAAAAATTATTTTTTCAAGCTACTGGGAGCCGCTAAAGAAATATAAAAAGCATGCAGAACATCTCTCATCAGAGAAAGGAATAACCGACACCAACAGCAGCGCTTGCCACATAAAATTCAGTAGATGAAACGACAGCTTTTCTGGCGCATCAAAGAACATTGCTTGACTCTCTCACTTCGCCACAACACTTCTCTCACTTCGCCACAACACATAGTCAGACTTTTTCTCTCACGCTCCCAAATCTTCACCTTCTTTGTTCCTTCCTTCTTTCCTACCGACTGCCACCTTGGCGCACACTACAAAGTAATTTCTTTTCTTTTAACGAAAAATAAACAAAAGTTTATTTTACATTATTTGGTAGTGTATTTCTTTTTATTCATTTATTTCACAGGGGGTTTATGCAAGTTCCCAACAACATAAACAAATACAAGAATGCGTCTAATTAGCAAAAGAAAAGAAAAAATAAGCCCTGAAATAAGTAAGGAGATATAAATTATCATGTTTGTATATAAATTATCATGCATTTGTAGTGACTTACAAAGACGATTAAATAACAATCTGCACTTCACTATAATCTCGTAATTTATTCCACTTAGTATCCATTTCTTGATAGGTGAAAAAAAAAAAATGAATATTAAACAAAAGTAGTGAAAATCAACTCTTCAGTCTTCTTTCCCCTCTGAATAGCCAACGCTTAATTTAACTGTGTTTATTAATAAATTGCAGGAACTGACATTCTTGAAATATTGGTTTAGTCTATGGAGGAATAAGCTCATGCTGAGAAAAGAGCTCCACCTGGTGTTAAAATCAACACCGACAAAAATAATGAACTTTTTTTTTTTTTTTAAATAAAAAAAAAGGAGCAAACAAGCAGACAATAAAAGCTGAAGATTTTCTCATCAAAGGGAGGTAATTCGTCGTGCTTACTGAAAGATAACGAATCTTTCATGTTGAAATTTGAGGTTTTCTTATATTCACACATCTATTCAGCAAAATGTGTTTCGCTGCATCACGGTTAAACAGTTGATCAAAGTAGCCGAGCCAAACTAGTCACAGATTTGTTACGGCGATTTAATCGTGATCTTTACAAATACTAAAAAAGCAAACTGCTCTGATTGCTTACCCTCTTTATTTCTTTGCTTCTTTGGGATTTGCCCTTTCTTTCACTTCCTAAAGCAAGAAGTTTTCACAAGGACGTGCTATCCTGAAGAATTTTCAACTAACGGAAATCGTTCGAAACTCCAAAAAGTAACACATATATGTGAAAATAATAATAAGATGCAGGGAAGTTAGAAACTGCTGGAGGCCTCTCGAGGATATGGAGTTGGTGTACATGTTCTATTTCAGATAAGGAGTAAAGGTCAGACCCAGAAACTTGTCAAAACATGGAGTCTCTCCAAGATAAAAGCCATCCATTTCAATTGATGCCAGACGGGGATCAGAGCATTGATGATCTAAAGATAGAAGCTTGGTTTTAGATGCATTAAAATTAACCAGCCACCTCTTTCCCCATTGCACCATGTGCTTCAAATCAGAGGAGAGAGAATCAGAGAGAACTTGGTCATTTACAGCCTTTGAAGTGTTGCCATAGATGGTAGTGTCGTCGGTATAAATGTCTACGAATGATCTTAGGATGTGATTTGGGAGATCATTGATGTAGATCAAGAAGAGCGTTGCGCCCAGGACGGACCCCTAAGGGACTCCAGCATTAATACTTTGAGCTTCTGATTTCTGTCAAGCAACCATTACTCTTATGAACCTATCAGGGAGAAATGATTTAATAATTAAAAAGACATTTCCAGCTATACCATAGCTGGAGATGTTGTGGTGTAGACCATTATGTCATACCCTATCAAAAACCTTTGATATGTCAAGAGCAATTATCCTAGGAAGGAAGTCTCCATCAAGAGATTGGCTAATCCTATGAGAGATAACTGTTAGCACATCTACTGTAGATATAGCAGAATGGAAACCATATTGTATATCACTAAATAAGTTATTTTTGCTGAGGTGGTTGACTACTTCTCAAATAGAGATTCCAGTAGCTTACTCATGATGCACAGGAGACTTATTTATCTGTACTGAGAGGGAGATGACTGATCACCTGAATTCTTAAATACAGGGCAAACTGATGAGGTTTTTCAGAGTGTTGGGAAGCAATTCTCTTTAAGACAACACTTAAACAGCTTTGTAAGTATGGAAGCTAGTTCTGGTTGAATCTTTTCAGCATTATAATTGGAATGCCGTCAGGGCCAGTTGTTTTACTGGAATCAAGGTTTTTAATTAGCTTGGCAAAACCACACACAGATATTTGTATGTCGCATAGCATGTTTTCAGATACAGGAGGATATATGGGGGGGTTGGCAGCCTTGATTGCATAGAGTAGATTAGCTGCAAAGTTCTTGGCAAAGAGTTTGGCTTTGTCCGATGCTAACAAGATTACCTCAGATTCATTGATGATGGTTATGATAGAGCACAGACTTCTATTCAGGACCCTATTTGTTATTTGCCAAAACTGGTGTGAACCAAGCCGCTGTTCAGCAACTTTGGACTTGAAAGAGAGAAGGCAAAGCATGGGAGGGAAGACCTCCTAGAACTGCACAGAACTAAACTCCCACCATAAAATTAACAGAAACCGGAAAATTACAGGAACGGTCATATCACTGTTGATTTTGAAGGCCAGTTAATACCTAGCCGATATCAAGCATCATAATAATTCATCATAATAACTGGCTTGAACTGGTGACAACACTTGGGCTCTTGCTTGTATAGATAATGAGTGCAGATACCCGGCTCCCACGGTAAACTCTTTTAGATTCATTGACGTCTAATTAAAGGCAACCAATGGAAATTTAGCATTTTGATCCAATCAGTATTAAGTATTTTAATCAAATAAACATTGAAAATTTCAGCGACCGTTTCTCTGGCACTGTTGTTGTTCTTGTAAGAATAGGGTTTCTAGAGAGGCATCAAGTGACATTTTTCTAGCTTTTTGGCATGACTCAATCTAGAGTTGAACCCTAATCTTCTAGCGCATTAGCGAAACTCAAACCATTATACAAAATAAGATAATCACTTAATTGACTTTTTTCCAATCATTCACTTATACTTGCCAACTTCATCATTTAATTCTGAGGTCTCTCCTCACACACACGCACTAAATTCTATTACCCCATTATGAAGAATTCCTTATTTAAAAACGTTGCCTGGGTGTTTGGAGGTTTGTTGAGCAAAAAAATAAAAAAAGTGATTATAGGCAGGCAAGCCCTAACTTGTACCGCAAAGGAGGAAAAGAATGTGAAAAAAGAAAAGAAAAAAACGTGACATCTTTGCTGTTGAGCCCATCGCCAAGCTGGAAGTGACATAAGTTTAAATTAAAGCTAGACAATCGAAAAGAGGGAATAACTTTCGAAAATATCGGCGAAAAAAGCGACCCCTCCCTGTAGAAAAGTGCCCAGTTGAGGGTGAAAGAATGTTTTTGGCCAATTTTTCCATATTTGTTGTCCGAAGGGTCGGCTTCAGAACGATACTGATCTCATGATCTCATGATCGTTGCCTCTGTAGAAAGTTTCAGGCAGACATGATGATGATGATGATGATGATGATGATGATTGCAACGTCTTGTCAGACGAGTGCCACTCCCTCAGACATTTAAAATCCATGAGCCCAAATGCCTAAGGGAGTATCTATACAAATATGATGTTACAGAGTCTTAGCTTTGTACGACAGCTAAGTCTCTCTCTCTCTCGGTTCAAAATGTTGAGATCCAGCAACAAGCAAGAGCAAGATAGCCAACAACAAATTAAACTGCAGACCAGCTTAATGCGGGTAATGGTCTCCCGCTTTATGGTTTTTTAAATCAGAGATTTACTTCTCCTAGAAAGGTTGCCTTCACCACGGCTTACGGGAGCCATTCAGACATACATACATACATACATACATACATACATACATTTAAGCAGACAGGTGAGATTTATATTATAGATGATAGTACATATCCGGCGTTATCTGGGAGTTTTTTTTCATTCATTATTTCTTTATTTTCTTGTATTACATCGTTTTTCTGAATCATTTTTTTAGTAGGATTTTAAAAGTTAAATTTAACTTCTACGGCATCGCTTAGTTACCGAATTATTAATCGAACCAATTTTTTTAAACCTTACTGGATGTAAATAGCTCCTAAAATATTGAATCTTTTAATACTTTTAGAATCCAACCTAGAAAACAGCAATTCTTCCACTCATGGAATGTGAGGACTGAACGAAAAAATCAGAAAAACGAAAGTTACGAGTTTTTTTATGTTTATTTATATACTAGCATACACTATATATATATATATATATATATATATATATATATATATATATATATATATATAAGTTTGGTGGTTAAATTTTAAATTCTGAAAAACCAACATATAGACACATATATTCGAATTAAGAAGTTATTGTTTGACAAAAGGAATATATAGAAGGGGTTATGTTAATTTCCTTAACACATGGATTTTCAATAATGGCTCATATCATCAGAGGAAATGAAATGTGGTTAGCAAAATGTTCAGCTGTGAATTCAAGTATTATCTCTCAGGAGTTTTCATCTGAACTCTATCAGTGCCTTATCTCGCTTATATATATATATATATATATATATATATATATATATATATATATATATATATTAAAAACAAAAAGTGTTTATATACTCCAAATAGTCATTCATAAACATAACTGTGTTTAATAATGAATAGCACAAACTCTTAAAGTATTGGTAATTCTTTGGAGGATTACCAATTTGCAAACGTATATAAAAAAAGAATCCCCCCTGATGTTAAAATCAACCAACCTCTGTCTTATCGGCGGAATGTTGCATCCCTGTGCCTATTTTACAAGTGCTTTAATGGAACGTGCTCCAACAAACTCCAAGCTCTTGTACATCTTCGATCTTAATACCTCTGACTAAGCCAGTAAGCAGCAAAATCCCACCCCTACACAGTAGATATCCTTAGATGCCGGAAGATCTTCTACTCAAATAGTTTCTTCGTCCGAACCGCTAGACTTTGGAATTGCCTCCCAGGTCCCTGCTTCCCTAATTGTATGGACATGTAGAAGTTCAAGAAATTAACTGGACAAGTTGCTCATCCCTCTTTCTCTTAGCTATCTATAGATTTCTCTCACCCTTATCACTTTATGTTGATCCAACCACTGTTTAATATTTCTTGATATCTTTGTGAACATTCAGAGAAAGAGTGACTCTCTTTTTATTGTGTCGATTTGATTTACATATGTGTAGCTGTACACACCGCACAGATGTAAAGTAGACGGCAAAAACTGCAACAAAAGTAAAACGATAAGATAGCAAAAACTGAAACTTCAAAATTATAAGTTAACTGCCCCCCCCCAAAAAAAAATCATTCAAAGAAAAAAAAAGTGTAGTGTCCGATCCATACATCCATCCAGCACAGCTGTAGCCGAGATTAAACTCACTACACAAGTTTGTAGTATACTTCAAATCTTGTCGGTAGCTGAATACTTGATGCTTTGCCAGGGCTATCAAGGGTATTTTTTATTATGACGCCATCACTAGATGGGTTGCCTACCACGGCTTAGGAGAGTCCCATTTACCCTCGAGAGAAGGAAAGACCATGCCAGTTCCTCAACCTTGTATTTTACCTCGTGGTACATACAGCGCCTCACCTTCCTAAATGGTCACCCATCTGGTACTGGCCAGGCTTAATGTTGCTTAACTTTTGTGCCGTATATAATATGCCAAAATCACATTGTATATATATATATATATATATATATATATATACGGCACAATCGACCGATACTACACCAAATAGACAGGAAGGGTCAAGAAGGATGGAAAGACTGAGGAGAGAAAGCACTGACAGACCTCTACTGGATAAGTGCAATGAAAACTGGGGTCTTCAGGAGGCTTGTTGCCACCCAAATTTCAGTGAAGGCCAATGGTCATTGGCAACGAGAAGTTGATGGCTAGCAGCTGTTGCAATAATGCAAATTCATCTGCAAATATTATCGAAAGATGTGAAGAGTATTGGAAATCTGAGGAGACTTGTTATCACCCAGTCTCCAGGGAACACCAACGGTTGTTGTCAGTGAATAATCTCTGATAGTGGACTTTGTGAAAACTCCTAGTGAGTACAAATAAATAAATAAAAAAAGAATAAGAATTTCCAAACATATAGTGTGTCCAGGCACACATGTACATTAGATGGTCACACTAAAAAAGAGAGTTACTCTATGTCTAAATGTTCACATGCACGGCTACAGTTTTATCAAGTTAAATCAAACAAAATAAAAGAGATTGTCAAAAATTGAGTTTTTTTTCTTTATCCTTTTTAACTTAATGCCAGAAAATGGCCATTTGAAAAGGCTATAAATTAAGCCATTCACATAGTTTTCGCTATAGCAGTATGTTTTTAATTGGATTGACATATTTTGGGTGACTGACGAACTTGATGAGCCTTTTAAATGCGTCCCTGTTGGAGTGAGAATTTATTAAATTCGAGCTTTAATTAGTTTTAAATGTATAGTAAATGAAAGTGTTTATATATCCTGTCTCTCGTGGGATAGTGAACCTAGGATAAATTTATAGAATAAGAAATAAAGCAATGGAGTTTCATTCTATATTAATAAACAGGCTTTATTTGTCATTTTCGGTAGTGGCATTTAGTACAAGAGAGAAACGGGTTAGTAGGTTGAAGTGTTCTTGTGTAAA
Source organism: Euprymna scolopes (assembly GCF_053919585.1). NCBI lineage: Eukaryota > Metazoa > Mollusca > Cephalopoda > Sepiida > Sepiolidae > Euprymna > Euprymna scolopes. The sequence goes on from NC_136503.1 coordinate 77,051,891, forward strand.
GATAGAATTAATATATTGCCGGCTTGTTGAGAAGAGAATAGTTCCGTCCACATGTGTTTATAGCTAGTAGTCGCCGGGGCAAAGAAAGCCAATTAGAAGAGAAAGAAAGGGCAAAGTCTTCAGTGTGTTGACATGTTGTCGTGCATGAGTGAGATTTATGTTCTTTAACATGACAAAGAATGTTCGTTTGGGTAGTCCTATACAATGATAAAGTTTGTGTGAGTACAGCACGTGGAAATAAATGGTAGTTAAAAGAAAGCCATAGTTAGCTAGTAGTACTCACGTTCGGCCGAGGGGGGGGGTCAAAGACCCTCAACGATGTGTACTGCTCGGCTTAACAGCGAGAAAGAAGATTAATGGTTTCAGATTTCGCCTTTTATATACTCAGTCACGTGATAGAGAGCTGGCTTGTGATTGAATAAGCCAGGGAGAAAATGGATTTCAAATCTCATCCAGAGAAGTAGCTCCTGCCTGAGATGTAGCGGATGTCGGTTGCTACAAATTCTAAAGGTCAAGCATCTTTGAATTTTAACAAAACAGATGAACAGGCCAAGGACTAAAAGTTTTTGGTAAATGCCGCCTTTAACAAATACAGATTATCGGAAACAATCTTGCAATGAAAATCAACTAGAACTGAGCAGTAGACTGATCTGTGGTGATTGACTCTCAAATTAATTCCTATGGAAGCTAAAATGCAAATGGCTAGTCGCCAAATAAACTAGTTGAATAGATAAAATACACCTGCTAATATTGTGTTCAAAATGTCATTGATTTGGTGGGGGAAACGAAATATTTTAATAACCAAATATGCCTCACTTTGTTTTCGTTTGGTTTACAGCATTTCAACCATCTATTCATTATTTAATCTAAATAAAGTTGTCAGATATGATTCTATAGGTAGGATAATTATTTATTTTCCTAAGAGAAAATTGCTTTTAGAAAATACTAGAAGATGTACCCGGCGTTTCCCGGTATTAAACGAATGTTGAATTCCTTAAAAATATGAATTAAAAAAAAAATATGGAAAGAAACTAAGAGATGTACATGCGAGTATTATATTGTTTTCTAAACAGTTCACTTCTTGTAAGTAAAAAAATAAAAATACTCGAACTGAGATCGAAGCCATAGCCTAAAGACTGAGTTAAGTACGATAACCATTAGGCCAGCTTGACACGTTCTTTAAAAAGTGTTTTTAAGCCTACTTATTCTTATCATAATGTGAATGATTCGCACAGGTGTGAAACAGTTGATAAATAGATAAAAATATAATGACCCCGTAAGTACCAATTTTTCAATTTTAACCTCTTAATAGCTCTTTTTTCCGGATGAAAAACAATTAAAAGGTTTTTCACATATCTAAATACCCTATATACCAAAATTCAAGTTTGTAGATAAAAAATTCGTTGAGTACATAGGTTAAGAAGTATCTTCCTCACACACATAGTATCACTTTTATAGATAGCAGACTGCCCACAAAGTAAGAGCCCAAGAAGATAAATGCCTAGCCACCAAGATCCCATCCTATGGCATCATGGATCGCTACAAACAACTAGCAGGTGGTCTCGTTTTTAGGGTTTTTTTTTACCCCGCTGTATACTACTGCAGTCAATGAATTTGTGGCTCCACCGACAGAGCGACCCACTTTGTTGTTAATGTCTGCCTGAAACTCTTTGATTCGGATAGACTCTTAGACTCTATCCCTTTTCCACCTCATACATAGCAAATTAGTGCTTATTTACTTGCCTCCCCACGAGGACAGAGCTAGACAAAAGCTCAGTTTTCAATGTGGAGAAACTCTAGCTTCCCAACAATGGGCACTCTGAATTTAGACAAAAATAAAAAAAAATTACCCCAGCCAAGAAGAATTTCTCCTTCACTGACTAAAGACACAAAATATAGGGAGGAATTTGAATTGTCAGCTAGACAAAGGGCGCTGAATGCTAGGAAACATCAAAGACATTAGCCGAAAGATAATTAAGAAGATATAAAAAGAAAAACAAAAAACGTATAAATCGGTATAGAAAGAAGAAGTGAAAACATCTCATGAAAATAGAAGGAATTTGGCTTCCATTTAGAAAGAGTCTGGTTGCCCGTTCTCTTATTCGTTGGGCAGTTTGTTTCGTACTCGTTAATTTTGTGTGACGGGAGAGACATATTAATACACATTGGTGTTCATTATATGCCTTTTAATTAAATATCTGTTTAGTCTTAGAAACTAAAAAAAGCACATATGGAAAACTGCTGTTTGCTCCTCAACACAAATGGTCAACCCTAAATATAACCATGTTTACCAAAGAACTGCAGGAACTAACATTCTTGAAATATTGTTCAAGTCTACAGAGGATTACCAAATTAAAACGAAAGATTTTTTATCTTTACTAGGAATTATTTTTCGATATAGTCTGTAGCCTGGTGACTATGCACAGAAATCTACATGGAGTTTTAACAGAATTAACACAGCTATAATATAAATCTAACCTGTGTTTAAATATATGTATGTATGAATTTATGTATCTATGTTTGTATGTTTGCCTAAACTTTCGACTGAGACGATGGATTTTCACGAGATCAGTATCATTTTGAAGCTCGACCCTTCGAATGCCAAATATCGAAAAATTGGACAAAAGCATTAATTCCTTCACTGGGCGCTTTTCTACAGGGAGGGTCGATTTTTTTGCTGACATTTTTTGCAAGTCATTTAACCCTCGCGTTCACAATGTCGCGTAAAAGGCGTTATTTCGACCGCTCGTGACGTCACAACCACGGTAGGCACATTGGTAAGACAGTTTGTTTTTTTCCATCTCTTTTTCCTCTGGCGCATTATGGGAGCAAGCCTGCTTACTACTCCTACTTTTATTTCTTTTTTTTGCGCTCGCAATTTTCCTTTGTTTTTTTTTTTTTTGCTCAACCAACACCCTTACACACACCTCCACTTTCTTTTCTGCTTTCACGTCACAGGTTCGAGCCTGCCTGCCTACTACAACTTTTTTTTTTTTGCTCAACACACTTTCAAACACCCGGGCATCGCCGGGCACTCAGGCTAGTTACTCAATAAGCCCCAAGCTTGATATATTGATAGTGCTATCAATAAAACAAATGTCTGTGATTTGCCAACAAATAGCACATATCAAAATTTGATCCCAATCGGATTATTAGCTTACAAATTACAGTTATTTGAGTGAAGCTATTTTTGCAAATTTTCAAAACACGTTATTTGAGTGAAGCTATTTTTGCAAATTTTCAAAACACGTTATTTGAGTGAAGCTATTTTGCAAATTTTCAAAACACGTTATTTGAGTGAAGCTATTTTTGCAAATTTTCAAAACACGTTATTTGAGTGAAGCTATTTTTGCAAATTTTCAAAACACGTTATTTGAGTGAAGCTATTTTTGCAAATTTTCCAAACACGTTATTTGAGTGAAGCTATTTTTGCAAATTTTCAAAATAAGATTCATTGCCAAGATTGCTGGGAAAATGCTTGGATCGTTCTACAACTTCAAAATCTGAATTTTATGTGTTGATAAAATATTGTTTTCTGATGGGAAAAACTACTATTCAAGCAACGTAATGGTTTCATAAATGTTGTTCAAACTCTCCTTTATTCGAAACAATTGTTAAAAGGTGGTATGCTCACTTTAATTACGGTAACAGAAATTTTTCTGAATGCTCAGGTCACCATAATTCAATTGTTATTCTGGAAAAGATTCCACAAATTCGTTCCAACTAGTTGTAAGTTGAAGTTGTGTGAGAAGATATCAGAATATTTGTCAATCCAAAAGTTGTTTTTTTTTCAAATTGAATGTTGCATCCAATCAAAACCAACAATGCGCTGATGAATTCAGAGCATTGTGTGCAAATATTTGAATGCAAGAGAAAATAGTTTTTGCATCAATATGTGTCATGAGAAGACATTTTCCTCATAAAAAATATTAAGATATCATAATTTTTTATAATAATATTAAAAATGTATAATCATTATTATTAAAAACATTACATTAAAATTAGAATACAAAAATGTTCTTTTTAAAAGTTTCTGGAGAGTTCTAAGTATGGCGTATAAAAAAAATGTTCTTTCCATTCATCAAAACTATAAAAGAATACTGATATCGTCAACTATTCAGTTCGTCAGTTTAGTGAGTCAATTTCTTTTTTTTTTTTTTTTTTTTTTTTCAATTTTCACCCCAAACACGGCACAATGCCACTTTGAAGTATGGGGCTACTATCAGGGACATAAGTTGCAGGGATATTATGAAGGGAGATGCACAGCAAGATGTCTGTTCACATTACACATGAACTTCTGCATGTCAGTACAGTTGGGAAAGCAGAATCCCAGAAAGTTCCAAAATCTAGCAGTTTTGGGGAAGAAATTATTGGCGTAGAAGACTTTCTTACACATAGGGATCTCTACTGCGTAGGGGTGGGATTTAGCTGCTTGTCAAGTTTGTTGGGGTATTTACGTCAAGAGGGTACAAGTGCTTGTAGTTCATCAGAGCATTCACCATTGAAATACTTGTAGAACAGGCAAAGGAATACACATTTCGTCGATTGGACAGAGGCTGAAGCTTAGATGACAGTTCAGGACCTATCAGATTGGCAACTCTCTTTTGTTGCTCTAAGTTTTCAGACACTGACTAGATAAACTCCGGCCAATATTTCCTGGGATATAAATCCGGTCGAAAGGAATCTTATAAATTATGTAATATAAAATGATATATTATAATTACAAGCACCCTCAAAGAAAAATGGACATAAAGATTTTCTGACTATTTCTCTGACCAAAGAAATATTGTTATTAATTCAATAACTTGGTTTCTCTTCTAAACGTAAATTAGACTGAATTATGAACTTGCTTATTTCCCTTAGGTCATTTGTAAATACTTTTGTTTCTTTGTTTTTATGTGCAATAACTACTTTTTATTTTTCTTTAAACTCTGAGTTTTATTTTCTTTTTTAATATATGTTGCATGTTTAATATCCCCAGACTCAAATATGTAACATATGTGACAATGGATGAGACATAGATTCATCATTTTAATTTGCCCTCAAATTGGCTATCAGCTGAGTGGGCAACAGCAGGTGAGAAGCGTTCCAAGCAACAAAGATGTAAATATCAGCAGGAAAGGTTTTGGCCTCTGCAATTTGGGATCTGCAAATAGAATAAATAGTGATAGCGGTTGTGACCTAATGGGTCGGGGGTAGTAATTGTCTGTATTTTTGAGATGAGGTGTTTTCATTGATTGAGATTGTCGGACTGACTTCCTCATCTTGGTTGTTATGGTCACAACGTTTCGGCCGTTTTGCCCTCCGGCCTTCATCAGGTGTTTTGTCTCGAACTGGGGAACCGTTTGTTAGGAGTCTCGAACCCAACCCTCAAAATCATTTATTTGAAAATTTTCTTGAAAATTTTTTTTTAATATCCTTTCCTTAAATGAAAAATACTTTTCTGGAAACTGAAAAGAATTTGTTTTCTTTCACAGTCGTTTTCATGTTTTCGGCAAAAAAGATTAATTTGAAAATTTTTCTTGAAAAAGAAAAAAAACTTTTTATACACTATTCTTCAAAAAGAAGTTTTTTTTGTTTTTTTTTGTACATATAATTATACTTACCTGAACTATTTTCTTGTTTTACAGTATTTTTTTGTTTTTATTTAAGTGTTTTGATTTTATTGTCTCTTTGGGGAGTCTTTATGCCGGCTTTATCCAACTATTTAAGTAATCATGCCGGGGGGATGCTGACACAAATTTGGGTCAGGTTCTGGATGAGTAAACCGCTTCAGCCATTTCCGGGACTGACTCCATATACCACACCCCTTAAAAATATATACAGGGTGTCCAAAAAGTCAGTGAAGGGTTTTGAACATACATAGATTCTTTATTTTCGATGATATCTCTGTAATTTTAAGAAAATCTGGTTAAGATATTGGAAAATTTCTTTTTACAAAAATGAAAAATTAAAACAATCTTTATTTATGAATAATAATATCTTTTAAATGATGCTCATTTTCAGTTTCGTATATTTGTGTTCTTTCCAAAACATTATTCATGACAGACTGCAGCTTTAAGATCTCAGTAATGAAATTCCAACTTTTGAGAACAGCAGCTTTTTTTCCTATTTTTCAAAGCTTCCATTTTTGCAAGCACTTGCCCTGAAAATAACGACAGAGCAGAGACAAGCTCGCGACGTCTCTTCTGTGGGAAAGAGGCTCCAGGGAAGAGAATTGAATCAGTTTATTTATTTAGTTAGTTAGTTAGTTATTTTATTAGCCGAAGTGAAGAATTTATATTATATTTTTCATGTAATTTAACTCCTTTATTTCGTTCCTGATGTTTTCTTTCAATTCTTGCAGTGACATTTAAACTCTGTAAGAATTGAAGGAAGACAAGACTCACTGTAAATTTAATTTTATTAAAGAACTTTCTGTTTTTCAAGAAAAATATTAAAAATTTTTTTTCATTATATTTAAAATTTCTTTCTCAGATAATATATTTAAAAAAAAATTTTTTCAAGAAAAGTATTTAAAAAATTTTTTAAGAAAAGTATTTAAAAAATTTTTCGAGAAAAGTATTTAAAAAAATTTTTTCAAGAAAGTATTTCCAAATCTTATTCAACAAATACTTTAAAAAATTTCTTTTTTTTCAAGACAAAAGCATGGAAACAAATATAAATGACAATCAAAAGTTTTTTTTCTTCTTTTTTCGTGAAAAGTATCTGAGAAGTTTTATTTATTTACTAGCAGAGGCGCCTGTTATAAAATATGCTTAAATATGATAATTTAATTTACACACATTTCATGTTTATTATTATGGAGTCAATTCTCTCATTTTATAATGTACCCAACATATAGTCATGATTTCAAAAGTAAAAACAAATATATGATTTGAGTGCCATCAGCTAGAATCGAAACCGAAACCAAAGCATAACAAAACATAGTTTCATGATTGAAACTATGTTTACAAGTTAAGCAAATACTGACGTTTATTTGTACTCAATATGGTTGGACTGCGGAAAGGAATGTGAATTTTATTAAATGCAAGCTGGTTTCCATAAAAACTGTTTTTGATAGACAAGATGTAAGCAAGGGCAGTCGGACGATCTACCGAGTTTTATAATTATATAGATTTATTCTGCAAAAAAAGTTTTAATGAAATATTCTTTTCATCTCAACGAAAACAAATTTTAATTTTAATGGAAACAACTATGATCGAAAACATTTTTATTTTCAAGAATAGCATCAAATAAGTGATTTTTTTTTCCTATTAATGAAAACATCGTCTGCTGATAGCTGATTGGCTAATTATGTCGCCTTTTTCTGGCTGCTTTTTAAACTACTAGAAGATGCTGACGCGACCTTGGGTCAGGTTCTAAATTAATACTGCTGCTCAATAATTCTATCCAAGAAAATGGAAGAAAGAATGAATTGACACAAAGCCAATGAGTAACCTTTAACTGATGTCGCTATGTAATTGAAGTGAAAACGTTTAGTTCCCTCATAACAAATAATTATAGCATAAACAAATGGCCATGGCATTTGACAGTAAGAAAAATAAATAATGAAAAAACTAATCTGATTTCAACATTAAAATTCCTCTAATACTATTAAAAGACAAGAACATAAGCCACCGTCCAACTACATATACCTCTACATGCCAGGGTATGGTTATTATATGGGCCTTACTTCTTTATATTGTTTGAAGTTATACAAGGGAAAAGATAACTCAAAAACTATTTATATGATCAGATTGTAATTATAAGAACTGTCGTTGACAATATAGAAATACTGGCCAGGTTGAAGGTCGTTTAATTTCAATGATCTAATGATAATCAGTGTGCCATCATAGTGTTGTGTAGCCGGTGAGTGTATATATATATATATATATATATATATATATATATATATATATATATATATATACTAGCAGACCGCCCAGCATTGCCCGTTCATAAAATACACTTTAATATGATATTTTGATTAATGCAGATTTCGTATTCATTATTATATTATATTGGACCCAATATATAGAAATCATTTTAAAAGTTTTAAAAAAAAAGTGACTTGTGCGCCACCACCGAGAATCAAACCCAAAACATTTAGCTTACGATTTACCTTTTCCTTTGACGTTAATGCCTGAGCTATGAAGACATGCTTGCTGCAAGGCTATAAATTAAAACATGAACATATAGCTATTACGTGATGCATGCATATTCATAATGCTGTCGTTCGACCTTCACCTGGCAAATTCTATTTCTTTAATTTTCACACTTTTGCACCGATTTATCCCGGCCAAAACACAAATATAAAGTTTTGCATGCGTTCGAATACCATATACACACACACACACATATATATATATATATATATATATATATATATATATATATACATATATATATATATATATATACATATATATACATATATATATATATATATATATATATATATATATATATATATATATATATATATATATATATAAGTTTCATGTCTGTAGACCAAAAACTGACAGAGGAGTTTGGTAAGCAAATTTTTTAAACAAATATAGATATGCATTCATAAATATATTTAGAAAGAGTTTTGCGTTTACTATAACCTTTTTACGCAAATATTACGCAAGCATAAATCATGTAAAATATCTGCATGAATATAATTACACGTAATAGTTAACTAAAGATGATAATCTTGTAAGAAAACCGAAAATACTAATAGAGAATTAATTAAAATGAATGTTTAAAAAATCTGCAAATTAGCTAGATCTTTTGTTAGTGAATGCAATTCCACGACCCATATATAAGAAAATTGTATTTTCTTTTTAAATAAATCGAAAAAAAGGTTTTTAATATGAATATCAATACACAAAAAAAGACAGAGTTATAGGAGTATAGATAAATATATACGTGTCTCTTTTAGTGGTTAGATTGTATGAGAGTGTATATACGTGTCACAATCATCTCTATGACGTGTGCATATACGTGTGTTCGTCTATGACCGTCTAGCATTGTGATTGTCTAATCTAGAGTTCGTTGTGTTTGTATTTATTATGACGGTACAATAATATATATAAATACCTTTATAACACAAAAGACGGATAGCACTTATCTGGGGTTTAAACATCTGGCCAATCGGGAACATATCTGGTCCATCTTTGGTCTTGTTTGACGGAAAGCTGCAATGGAAATTCTTCCCAAGAAATGACAGAGCCTCGGGTTTTATTTTCGGCAACTTTTTATCCCAGAGAGTTTTTCCCTTTTGGAAAGTAGCAACCTTGATTCTGATTATTGTCATTTCTGACCCCACTTTACTCGAAGCAATCACGATCTGAAGACCGTCTCTGTCCATTTCTCGACTCTGACTACGTCTGCTCTCTCTGACTGCTAACTCTTGACTCCGACTGACTCAACTAATTTCCATAAAGACCATCTCCCCACTCCAAATGACGTCATTAGTATACGTTACTAAGATAATCACCTGATATTTTTACATGTCATTATTTCTAAGTTGTCAACTAAATTATTATGAAAACATTTTTAAGTTACATTTCTAAATTAATGTAAAAAAAATATTTATTCTAAATATTTTGATTATTCTAAAACATATTTTAGCTGACAAACCTTTTTGGCCTGAATAATCATAATAATTGTTGATTAGCACACCTTCGGTGTTCTCCTAGCACGCCAATATAATACCATAATGGTTGTGCTTTTGTAACGTTGTACATGTTTACACATTTAGGACATCACACGTAGCATCGTACGTCAGCAGGAACAGAAAACAACGACATTCATTTCCTCATTCTCCCAACAACACGTGACTTCTCGTGAGAGCTGTGATGTAATCCACGTCTCTAACATGATCGTCCTCTCTAATGTGTTCTCCCTCCTATTTGTAGTTTTTCTTTTTCCTTACTGCGACGTAGTTCGCACCTGGCTTGATATTTGCAAATGCGCATCTGCGCATCTGCGCTCTGTTACACTATTATTATTTTATTTCAAAACAGACAAGAATAAAAAAGAAATATGCATCTGAAGAAGTTTCTAATATTTTTTTCTTTTTCCTTACTGTGACTTTTTTCGCGCATGGCTTGGTATTTGCAAACACGCATCTCAATATTTTGATTATTCTAAAACATATTTTAGCGGACGAAACTTTTTGGCTTCAATAATCATAATAACCATCGACTACCACACCTTCTAATGGTTGTGCTGTTGTAACGTTGTACACGTTTACACATTTAGGACATCACACGTAGCATCGTACGTCGGTAGGAACAGAAAACAAGTAATAACTCAACTCACTTTTTCTTGCAACAACGACATTCATTTCCTTATTTTCCCACAACGCGTGACTTCTCGTTAGAGCTGTGATTTTGTCCCCGTCTCTAGCGTGATTGTCCTCTCTAATGCGCTCTCTCTCTCTCTCCCCTATTTGTAGTTTTTCCTTTTTCCTTACTGCGACGTATTTCTCACAAGGCTTGATATTAGCAAACGCATGTCTGTGCTCTGTTGCACCACATGCTATTATTATTATATTTCAAAACGGACAAAAATAAAGAAATATGCATCTGAAGAAGTTTCTAATATTTTGAAGCATAATGTACAAAAAAAAAAAAAAAGAATAAATGTTTTTTTGTTGTTTTTTTTTTCATTTCCTTCATCAAGACTTAGATGCTGTAGGACGACGTCATAATGCAATGAAAATTTATTAGAATTAATTTTATCTCGGAAAAAAGTTCAATTCTCACACATGAAGCAGAATATGGTGATAGTTGATTTGCGAGAAGGAACACGACAAGTATGTACAATATTTAAAGCAATTTTATTGGGTGAACAAATAGATGATACAAGAAAAAGTTAATTGTATGGACAAAAAGAAAATTTGAAAAAAAAACTGTTTTGCGAGAGCTTATTTGGGATAGAACGCTCCAGTAACAACTTGCACTTGTGCGTCCCTCAATTCCGGCTCTTTTCGTATCAAACTTAGTTGCAATCCTAGCAGGAATTCGGTGATAAATGATGGCTAACTTGTAACTGCCGTTTGTCACAAATAGTCTTCAGTTCAGGTTGATAATGGTGGAAGTGTAAGCCATTTTGAGTTTCAGAAACAGTTTCAGATGGTTCGCTGTTACACACAAGTCCTGGGAGGTGACTTGTTTGTAGTAGACAGTTCCACAGAACAAAATATTCTTACCGTGTCGAAACCCGGGAAAAGAACATGTGAAATTGCTCCAGAAAAGGTTTAATATTTATGAAGCAATTCTGGTTTCTGATTGGTTGATAGCAGAACGTAGTTAATTTGATTCGTCAGTTCTTAGCAGCATCGTTTATAAATAGAATCGTCCGACTGTGTGGGATCATACCCCATTATAGCTCCAAAATATTGCAACACAAGGGGGCTGGGTTTCTGTGACTGCAGTCTCAGTCCTATGTCACTGAGCTTCAGCCACGTCCTGTTGCTGGATCAAAAGAAGAAAAGGTTGAAAAAGTGGCAGGGTACACTCAGGCAAGGGTTTTCATAAGCTACCTCACGTGACCCCTAAAGCAGCAGGGACTGGAAATGGTGCCAGCCGAAAGAGATAAGGTAATGACTTATCAATGAGGAGGAAGTGGGGGACATTTCTTGTCCTGAAGTCCAGTAAGATCAAGAGACCATAATAAATATACTAGCAAAATTATTTGTGCTTTACGTGGGACTTTGCGTTACGCTTGGCACCCTTACAGTAAGCGGATGTTGTAAGAACAATTATTGCTTAAACTGTTTAAAATATTTGCTGAAGTGACTGGAATCCAACTGGCAGCCCTCAGGATGGTGGCAAACCCCAACTTGGTGTGCACCATCCATAGGTGGGGGAGTTTATGAAAGGCCGCATTAAATATGACATTAATCTTGAAAAATGGTGTGCACGATCCCTTGGTCAGAGACCATCATGATATAAGGTTTGGTTATGATCGGTCCAGTGATTTGGGCTGTAGGAGAGTATATATACATAGGCTATAACCTTGACCTTTGACCTTAACCTTGAAAATAGGGTTGCACCATCCCTAGATGGGGGACCATCGTCATGCCAGATTTAGCTATGATATGTTCAGTTGTGTGGGCTGTAAGACAGTTGTACACACACACACACACACACACGCACACGCACACACACACACACAAATGCTACGACTTCATATAGATAACATGTTTAAAGAGTCAATTGAGAAGAGAAAAATTATGTATTATATGTGTGTGTCACTTATCTATTTGCATATTTATTTCATTTATTTAACTCTTTGTTTAATGGTCTCATTTAATTCTTTGTTTAATGGTCTCATTTAATTCTTTTTTAATGGTCTCATTTAATTCTTTTTTAATGGGCTTATTTACAGGCTGTGTCTCATCTCGTCCCTGAGCGTGGGTGCGTGTGCATCAGAACATATAACAACATATACATAAATAACCTGGGTGCCCGGCGTTGCCCGGGGGTTTGGAGGTGCGTGTTGCACAAAAAAGAAAAAAAAGATAGTTGTAGTAGGCAGGCAGGCTCGAACCCATGACGCAAAGGCAGAAAAGAAAGTGGAGCAAAAAAAAAAAAAAAAAGATGGAAAATTGTGAGTGCAAAAAAAAAAAAAAAATAGGAGTAGTAAGCAGACTAGTACCTGTAATGCGGCAGAGGAAAAAGAGGTGAAAAAAGCAAAATCTCTTACCGATGTGCCTACTGTGGTTGTGACGTCACGGGCGGTCGAAATAACGCCTTTTAATCGACATCATGAACACGAGGGTTGAATGACTTGCAAATAATGTCAGTGAAAAAAATCAACCCTCTCTGTACAAAAGTGCCCTGTTAAGGGTGAAGGAATCGATGTTTTTGGCCAATTTTTTTATATTTGCCGTCCGAAGTGTCGAGCTTCAAAATGATACCAATTACGTGAAAATATGTGGTCTCTGTCGAAAGTTTTAGGCAGACATACAAACAAACATACATACATACATACATTTAAACAGACATGTAACATTTATATTATAGACGACATACCTGTCTTCTGCTGGTGCCTCTGGGAGACTCGTCGTTCATCCTTGGGGTTGCTGGAACCTGTTTTAACAAAGACACTTTTAAGACAGGAACCCAAGACGAATGATTGTTTTTACATATACTTTTATTCACTCCCAGGCGTTTTGTTACAGCAGACCTGGAGTATATGACAATCTTTAGCTTGTGATTTCCCTGCATCCATTTGGAAACCGTCTCCCCCTTTTGGGGAGACTTGCTTAACCCATCTTATCTCTTTGGCGCCTTGAAACCAACTCATTAAAATTAACTCATCTTCTCCAAACTGGAACCCTTGACACGTCAGACCCAGTCTCCGTTTGTATACCTTCCGGTGCAACTTGATTGGTCACCCAGTTTGATTACCTGTCACAACATTACACTTTGACCCTTTCTGCACCTGCAATGCCTGCTCAACTTATTGTACCTCACGATTCAACTCTGTTATTTACTTCGCTAGATAGACAATTAGATAAACAGATAGATAGATAGATAGATAGATAGATAGAGAGAGTTAAACTGATAACTGAATAAATGCTTTATACCCGGCATTGCCAGGCGTTTACATAACATCTGTGTCGTATATAGAGATCAAGTGTTAGCTTCAGGAAGAGGGTCCTTTGATGTCTGAAAACTTTGACCGAAGTAAAATGAAACAAAAGAATTACAGCTGCCTTTAAAATAAAAGATTTAGAAAAACAAAACAAAAGTTGAAATTTTTTACAATCTATGAGCATATTAATGCAACAACTTCTAAAAATAAAATTATTTCTTTTTCATTATGCATTCTAATTTGCTACAAATGTGTCTGATCATTTTATTTCGCCCCCCCCCCGCACACACACACATTTGTTTGCTCATAAATATAATGGTCGGTGCTGTTTAACACCATGTTCCTTTAAAATAAAATTCCGAGTCTTAAAGATGCGATCTCCATTATATTAATCATTAAGAAAAAAAATTTTTTTTAATTATTTTTTTTCATTATTTATTCTAATTTGCTTTTTATTAAACCTTACAAATATGTCTGATCATTTTATCTCCTCCTCCTCTACATTTGTTTGTTCATAAATATAATGGTCGGTGCTGTTTAACAACATGTTTCTTTACAATAAAATTCTGAGTCTTAAAGATGCGATATCCCCATTATGTTAATCATTAAGAAAAAAATTTAAAAGAAAACAAAAAACAGTAAGCTGTTTTACAATCTATGAACAACATCTCATATTAATGAGACAACTAAACTGACACCGCAGGGTACCACACCTCCAATCCCTATTATTTTCAATTCTGTTTTATTAATGCTTATAATCTTGATAATGCTGTACTGATAAGGGCAGAGAGAAACAAGCAGTGCCTGCCTTTATAAGTTATGATTTGTTTTTCTCAAACAGGAGACGATTAAATTACCCTTCAATGGATGCCAGCTGATTCCTGGATGACTCTTGGTTTTTCATCAGGGTTAGGGTTTTTCTGCATTGAGTCACTTCTAGGTTTCAATGCAATGGCATCATTTAGCCAATGCATGGAGGGGGGGGGGTAAGGGTGCATATCTTTGTTTGCACGACACGCCCATCGGAGTGTTGAAGGTTTATTGAGTCAAAAGACTATCCCATTATGGAGAATGCACAGACATTGCACACACACACACACACACACACACACACACACACCGATATGCAAATAAAAGAATTATATATAGACTAGCAGGCCGCCCGGAATTGTCCGGTCGTAAAATATGCATTACTATAACATTTTAATTCATACAGATTTATTATTTATTATTATAGACCCAGTTCTCTATTGATTTGATGCCTCCGTTCAGTCTCGAAAGACAATGGATACCCCCTGTAGGGGCAGCTGCGCGTGCAATTGTGTGGCAAGGGTTGTGTAATCCCCAACCACACTTCTGAATCGGCACTGCTTGAGTCCAGTGGCAAAGAGACGTCCAGGAAACAATGCCGAGATAAGCGGAAAGCACATACAGCGCCTGGAAGTCCTAAATGGTCACCCATCTGGTACTGACCAGGCCTATCGTTGCTTAACTTCAGTGATCCAGCAGGAACCGGTGTATCAAACATGATTATATTATATAATCTAATGATTATTATCCAATATATAGTACTGATTTCAGAGGTTATAAAAAATATCACTTGGGTACCATCTGCTAGAATCGAAACCAGAATGTTTAGCGCTCTCTGCTTATCTTGGCACTGCTTCCTGTTGTCCTGAACTAATATTTAGTTGGTACCAAAATAATGTCGTTTTTTGATGTTCAACTTATATATAAAAACGACATCATTTTTGCACCAACCTTATATATTCTTGCAAGTAAAATTAAAGTAGTGTCGACTAAGGAGAGATGTGATTGGAGATTGTGCAACTTTTGCCACAATTATTTCGTGTGCAGACACCCTTTAGTGGATATCCATCATCTGACAAGATTGAATGGAATCGTTTATATCTAAAGAGAGAGAGAGAGAGAGAGAGAGAGAGAGAGAGAGAGAGAGAGAGAGAGAGTGAGTGTAGTCTAAAATGTAAGAAAAAAAAAATTAATACAAACCAGCGGCAAGGAGTGAACCTGAGACCTTTCGGTTGCAGATCGGGAGTCTGCCAATAGGCTACATCCGTCCTGCTCACACTGACGCTTGGATTTCGCCCAACGGCTATAGAAAATGGGCCAATAGGTCATTTGATGTCAGTTGAGGAGGATTGCTCTGGTCGCGTGTTGCTACGTTTGTATGCAACAGTGCTGCTTGGAATCATGTTCTATCAATTCGATGGCGTCTCTTTGACATACATGAGTTCTGTTGGATGTGCGTTAGATTTTCATAATACCTACGTATTTAACCACTGAAGATGACAAAGATGAAGATAAATAATCTCTTGAAATTGAAACCTATCAAGATAATGAAAACAACAAGATAGAGCATCTACTTCTAATATATACAAGACAAAATGCATGTCTGTGCGTGTTTGTATGTTTCGCAAAAACTTTTGACAGAGATGACGGATCCTCACGAAATTCGTATCGTTTTAAAGCTCGACCTTTCGGACGACAAATATCGAAAAAATGTCTAAAAAGCATTAATTCTTTCACCCTAAACTGGGCAGTTTTCTACAAGGAGGGGTCGGTTTTATTGCGCCGCCATTTGTGCAAGTCATCATACCGGTTAGATTGAGTTTGCTTAATTTCAATGCTCCAAACTTCCAGTCGAACGATGGAGACATCGACAAAAACGTCACTTTTTTTTTCCTCCTACTTTTGCCTGCCTACTTACTACCACTTACAGCAACTTTGGACTTAACAGAGTGAGCACACAACCCTCTCGCGTTCTTTATTACTCTTTTAGTGTGGTTGCTGGCAGTCCTAAAAACAGTTTTAGTCTCAATACATCTATTACGTTGGAAGCAATGGAAAAGTGATTTCTGTGTGCAATTACAGCAGCACATTCTGGAGAGAACTATAGCTGGCTGTAAGGATTTTGCTGGAATTTATTAGAGGGTATGAAACGGTTTATGCCTACAATTAACCATTCCGTCAGGTCTGATACTATAGCAGACATATTTTTTTTAAACATGGAATGCCGAGTTAGATCTGATATAAATGTATGGAAGCCTATCCCAGTCAGCCATTGAGTATTGATACACTATGATGGAGAAGTACGTCTGAGGACTTATTACATTTCGTTTTTATCAACTAATACAACCAAGTGGTCGGAAGACCCCAGTAAGATAGAACGGAAGATGAACATAACTCAGGACAAGTTGTGAGGAAAAGGGCTAAGATCTTTGCTTACTGACCATCAATGTCGGGCACATGGGTGGGTTCCTGAAAAATCTGAGTGAGGTCATCAGCAATAGAGAAATCGTTACTGAACCTCTCCTCATCATTTGTCTTGTTTGAGTGGATTAACCATTCAACGTTGTGAACATTTAGATCTCTACAGACGTGAATGCTAGCAGAAGGATGAGCAGACACGATGTGGTCAATTTTATCAGATATGCTCTAAAAGATAGTAACGCTGCTATTGTGTGTGTATATATATATATATATATATATATATAAATATATATATATATATATAAATATATATATATATACTTATATATATATACTTATATATATATATATACTTATATATATATATGTATATATATATGTATGTATATATATGTATGTATATCTACGTATATGTATATGTATGTATATATATGTGTATATATATGTATGTATATATATATATGTATATATATGCATGCATATATATATATATATGTATGTATATATATATGTATGTATATATATATGTAAAGGGCGAATGAACTCTTTTTCTGGGTCAACTGCCAACTAGCACCGTGTATATTTGTGTGTGTGTGTATATGTGCATTGGGGTGGACAGGGCTCCCGTAAGCCGTGGTGAAGGCAACCTTTCTAGGAGAAGCAAATCTTTGATTTAAAAAACCATAAAGCGGAAGACCAGTACCCGCATTAAGCGGGTCTGCAGTTTAATTTGTTGCTGGCTATCTTGCTCTTGCTTGTTGCTGGATCTCAACATTTTGAACCGAGAAATAGATTAAGCTGTCGTACAAAGCTAAGACTCTGTAAAATCATCTTTGTATAGATACACCCTCAGGCATTTGGGCTCATAGATTTAAAATGTCTGAGGGAGTGGCACTAGTCTGACAAGACGTTGCAATCATCGTATATATATGTATATATATGTATGTATATATATGTATATATATATGTATATATATGTATGTATATATGTATGTATGTATATATATGTATATATATATGTATATATATATGCATGTATATATATATGTATGTATATATATGTATATATATATGTATGTATATATATGTATATATATATGAATGTATATATATATATGTATGTATATATATGTATGTATATATATATATGAATGTATATATATGTATGTATATATATATATGAATGTATATATATGTATGTATATATATGTATATATATGCATATATATATGAATGTATATATATATATGTATATATATATGTATATATATGTATGCATATATATGTATGTATATATATGTATGTATATATATGTATGTATATATATGTATGCATATATATATGTATATATGTATGTATATATATGTATGTATATATATATGTATGCATATATATGTATGTATGTATATATATGTATTTATATATATGTATGCGTATATATGTATGTATGTATATATATGTATTCATATATATGTATGCATACATATGTATGTATATATATATATGTGTATATATATGTATGTATATATATATATGTATGTATATAGATATATATATGTATATACATATGTATGTATATAGATATATATATGTATATATATGTATGTATATATATGTATCTATATATATATATATGTATATATATATGTATGTATATATATGTATCTATAGATATATGTGTGCGAGTTTGTTTATATTATTGTCATGTGCTACAGAAGAATGAGTCTAAAACAAACTTTATTTAAAAAAAAAAATTCAAGCGTCTTTAAATAATTTTCAGTTGAACGGTTTTCTTGTCGAGTCGTATGTTGATTTTTTTGGAAAATTATGTGCTGATCACTTGCTATTTATTATTTTGGACTATTTATTTGCATGTATATGCGTGTGTACGTATGTGTGTGCATGTGTGTATACGCGTATATGTGTGCCTCTACGTGATTATGTTTGTATGAGTGTGCACAAGCATACGTTTGTCGGCGTACATCTGTATGTACGCATGTGTTTATTTCCATGTGTATGCAGAGTGGAGGGGGCTCCCGTAAGCCGTGGTGAAGGCAACCCCTCTAGGAGAAGCAAAACTCTGAGTTAAAAAACATAAAGCGGGAGACCAGTACCCGCATTAAGCTGGTCTGCAGTTTTACTTGTTGCTGGCTATCTTGCTCTTGCTTGTTGCTTGATGTCAACATTTTGAACCGGGAGAGAGATTTAGCTGTCGTACAAAGCTAAAACTCTGTAACACCATCAGGTATAGATACTCCCTCAGGCATTTGTCTTTAAAAAAAGAAAAAAAATGGTCCTATTGCTATGGAAAAGTTGTGACGTGTGTAGGTCTGAAATGCTGGAAGCATGTAATAATTGATCTGCCATCGTTATATGTATCTATGTATAGGTGTATGTATGTTTATGTACATGTGTATGTATATATGTATGTGTATATATGTTTGTGTGTGTATGTATGTATGTGCATTTATGTATATAGGCGTGTGTATATGTATTTATGCATGTGTATATGTATGTAGATGTATGCATGTGTATGTATGCATATATATGTGTATGTATGTATGAGCATGTATGTATATGTTTATGAGTGCATATTTATGTACGTGTATGAATATGTAGGTAAGTGTATGTATATGTGTGTATATTTATGTGTGTATGTATGTATGTTTATATATGTTTGTCGGTGTATTTATGTATGTGCATGTATGTATATAGGCGTGTATATGTGTATTTATGCATGTGTGTATGTATGTAGATGTATGTAGATGTATGCATGTGTATGTATGCATATATATGTGTATGTATGTATGAGCATGTATGTATATCTGTATGAGTGCATATTTATGTACGTGTATGTATATGTAGGTAAGTGTATGTATATATGTATATGCATATGTGTACGTATGGGTATATGTGTGTATATGTGTGTATGTATTTGTATATGTGTATGTATATATGTATGTATATCTGTATGTATGCATATGTGTCTGTATACGTATGTATGTGTATAATAATATATGGTGTATGTATATATGTGTGCATGTTTAAAGATATGTATGTGTGCATGTGTAGACATGTATATTTGCGTTTATATATATATGTATGTATGCCAATGATCGTCTTGTGTATGTATAAGTATCTCTATGTATGCATGCATGCATATATGTGGGTTATTTGTATGTGTGTATGTGTATATATGTATGCATGCGTTCATGTATATATATATATATATTTATATATATATGTATATACACCAGTGACCGTCTTCAGTGTTATGTCATGCTTGTGCGTGTGAATTTTGCCGGCAGGACTAAAGTCATTTTTGGCTCATGGACTTTCAGTGGCACTCGTCTGACAAGACGTTGCAATCATCATCTATATATATGTATGTATATATATATATGCATATATATATGTATGTATATATGCATGCATATATATGTATGTATATATATGTATGTACGTATATATATATATATATATATGTATATATATAGATATGTATATATATATAGTCATCCACATACAGTACTGTTTCGCTGTTTTACAGCTCATCAGTGCGGCTAGACAGGCAACTACCTCAAGCCAGGATTGAAACCCGACCGTTTGTACGGCAGTCAAAGCTCCTAACCATTACGCTATTGGCGGCTGCTTGAACGAGTAGTGAGTTTAACGATGTTTTGACATCGTCCGAAATACCTCCGTTCGATTTGTTTACACAAAGAGCATTGCTTATATGCTAATGGTAATTCGTTTTTCACTTCTCAATATGCTCAACTCAAGGTGAGGAGCATTGTAGTCATCCACATACAGTACTGTTTCGCTGTTTCACAGCTCATCATTGCGGCTAGACAGGCAACTACCTCAAGCCAGGATTGAAACCCGACCGTTTGTACAGCAGTCAAGGCTCCTAACCATTACGCTATTGACGGCTGCTTGAACGAGTAGTGGGTTTAACGATGTTTTGACATCGTCCGAAATACCTCCGTTCGATTTGTTTACACAAAGAGCGTTGCTTATATGCTAATGGTAATTCGTTTTTCACTTCTCAATATGCTCAACTCAAGGTGAGGAGCATTATAGTCATCCACATACAGTACTGTTTCGCTGTTTCACAGCTCATCAGTGCGGCTAGACAGGCAACTACCTCAAGCCAGGATTGAAACGCGACCGTTTGTACGGCAGTCAAGGCTCCTAACCATTACGCTATTGACGGCTGCTTGAACGAGTAGTGAGTTTAACGATGTTTTGACATCGTCCGAAATACCTCCGTTCGATTTGTTTACACAAAGAGCGTTGCGTATATGCTAATGGTAATTCGGTTTTCACTTCTCAATATGCTCAACTCAAGGTGAGGAGCATTATAGTCATCCACATACAGTACTGTTTCGCTGTTTCACAGCTCATCAGTGCGGCTAGACAGGCAACTACCTCAAGCCAGGATTGAAACCCGACCGTTTGTACGGCAGTCAAGGCTCCTAACAATTACGCTATTGACGGCTGCTTGAACGAGTAGTGAGTTTAACGATGTTTTGACATCGTCCGAAATACCTCCGTTCGATTTGTTTACACAAAGAGCGTTGCTTATATGCTAATGGTAATTCGTTTTTCACTTCTCAATATGCTCAACTCAAGGTGAGGAGCATTATAGTCATCCACATACAGTACTGTTTCGCTGTTTAAAAGCTATACTACAGGCGGAGCGAACGTCTCTCTATTCTATGTTCTGTGTATTTGGAATTGTTTTACTCTTTTATTCATGTTGAATTCACTTATTCGTAACAACAATCATCATCGTCGTCATGAACGTTGAGGATTTGTGCCGTTATGAATGCATGTTCATTTTAAAAGCTGTACTACCAGCGAAGCGAACGTCTCTCTATTCTATGTTCTGTGTATTTGGGATTTTGTTACTCTTTTATTCATGTTAAATTCACCTATTCGTAGCAACCATTATCATCATCATCATAAATGCTCCTTCATATATATTCTACATGTACGTGTAAGTGTGTGTGCATATGTATGTACATGCGTGTATGTATGAATGTATGTGTTTATGTGCATGTTGCGTATGTATGTTTGCATTCATCTGTTTGTATGCATGCTTGTATGTGTACGTGTATATCTTTA
>NC_136503.1:77078829-77088829 GCF_053919585.1 Euprymna scolopes
TTTCTAGTTACAAAAATGATTTTCATAAGGTAACAAACTTCATCTACTATTACTTTGTTAACAATAGATTGAAATTATTAATTGTTTATTGTGTTTTGAAATTTAAGACGCTAGGTATCTATATTCTATTTCTCTTAGTGTATCCCTCTGTCTGTCTATACTGCTTTTCTTGGAAACTACAGAGCCAATCTAGTTAAAATTCTGTATGCACTTTTGTTATGCAGTGAAGTATGATCATGATATCCGTTTGATGAACAGTTAGGGATTAATTAAATTACGTTTAGTATAATAATAGATATTTACTGTGTGCGTGCGTTAGTGTGTGTGTGTACATGTGTGTTAGAATGTGTGCGTGTGCATTAGTTTGTGTGCCATAGTAGGTGTGTGTGCGTTAATGTGTGTGCATTTGTGTGAGTGTGTGCACGTTAGTGTGTGTGCGTTAGCGTATGTGTATGTGTGTGCGTTAGTATGTGTGTGTGTGCATTAGCGACTGTGTGTGTGAACGTGTGTGTGCGTCAATGTGTATGTGTGAGCGTTAGCGTGTGTGTATGTTAGTATGTGTATGCGTTTACATGTGTGTTCACGTTAGTGTGTGTGTGGGAGGGAGGGGGGCCAACAATTACTTTCTTGAGTATTGTATCTAACTGCGTTTTGTTTTCATTATTTAATTATTCGGACTACTGTTCTCGTCTTGAGTGTTATTCACACAACGTTTCGGCCGATGTAACCACTGACCTTGTCTTCAGTTATCTTTTGTCAGACTTTTATAACTGAGTTTTACCCAGTATTTTATCCGTGCTATGCAAAATTCAGTTGTAAGTGACAGCCTTTTATGGTTTGAAGGCTCAATCCTCAGTGCGGGTTATACTTCGGATGCAGTTGTGAAGTCTTCTACCTCGTCATGGCTGATGGAACGAAAACATGGTACTCCCATGAACTAAATAAAGAGTTCCATTTGAAATTCTGCACAGACTACAGAGTTCAACAAGATACACCTGAAAAATTCAGAAGTTACATCGGTTGAAATGTTGTGCATATAACATTCAAGATGAGACCAGTAGCCCAAATGATGCAAATAAACCGCATTATCAATCCTCATCTCAAAAATTCAGAAACTATAATTATTTTGTTTTATTGAAAATATTTCTGGTACTATTTTTCAGAAATAATCAGCTCACATTTTTATTTTTGTGTTGCATTATCTGTTTGACCTGATTCAAAGGGCTAACCCATTACATTACACTACTTGAAACGTTGGAAAGCACCCAGATGATTTTCCTATGCCTCAAATTATTATCACATCTCTCTCTTTCTCTCCCTTTCTCTCCTCCTCCTCTGTATATATATATATATATATATATATATATATATATATATATATATATATATATAATATAAAGCTGAATGTCTGTGTGTGTGTGTGTGTGTGTGTGTGTGTGGTCACGAATAGGCTCCTATATGGTTGGTTATTAAAAAAAAAAAACTGATTACATATAATGATAGATGTATCGAGACACAGGAATGGGTATGTTTGATCCTGGAGAACGGTGGTGGTGCCCGGAAAACTCGTCCCGGGAAAACTCTCTCCGGAAAATTCGTCTCCGGAAAACTCGACCCCGGAAAACTCGTCCCCTTTCGCTAGGTAGGAAAACTGGTCCCTTATTGAATAAATATCGATTGAAAACACATTTTATAATCGTTCTTAAAGGAGATATTGTTTTTTTAAAATAGACTATAGCCCCCCATAATATTTAAAAAAATATATTTTTACTTGTTTAATGTTTTTTTTTTAAATAAAATCGATTTTCTAAGTGTCCGTTTTCTACCTAACTGGCTAAGTTCTTAGTGGTTTCACTTATTTTAAAGCGTTTATTATGTTCATACAAAGTTAATTACAAATTTTTTTTGTTCTTATTTTAACGATGTTTTTGGAGTCATAAAAACAATAATAAAAAACAAGACAAAAAAATTAAAAAAACAGGGAGCGATTCGATTCTTCGTTACTTTTTTGTTTTGGTTTTTTAATTATGATAGTTTTTTGTTGTTATGTTTTTGTTTTCTCTCATACCAAATGCACTCATGCGTTATTTAAAATTATAATTTTATCTATTATCAACATTTATTGTCGTCCTGTCAAATTTTGCAAAAATTAACTAATAAATTAAAAGCGAAATATTTTTTGACGCGAGAGATGTCATGAGCTAACAATCTCTCGTTAACTCATTTTTAATTTTTTTAAATTTTTACTTAAAAAATTCTAAAATCAATCATTAAGAGAAAAAGTAATCACTAAATAAATTTATTAATCAATTTTATTGAAAACTCCGCTATCGTTTATCAAGAATCTTTTTAATTTCATTTTTTGTTGGTTGTTTTTCGGAGGAAGATATAGTTTTACCCCCCCCCCCTCTCTAAATTATATTTTAAAAAATATTAAAATTTATTATTTTCTTTTTAAAACCAAATCTCACTTTGTAATTTCTTTCATTTTCTATTTTTTAGCGATTATCAAGACCCCTAAGATGTGATATACCGGACATTATATCTCGTTCTCACGTAACACTCGACATGTTTTTTGTTTGTTTTCTGTGTTTTTTCTTTATCGAATAAACGATTCCAAATAAATTAAACAACAGACAACATAGTCAGCGAGGTAGAAAAATCGATTTTACCCTTTTATAAACAACAATAAATAAGTAAATTCTTTTTATATTAATATAGAAAAAGATATGCGGTCTCGTTTATGAACATAATAAACGCTTCAAAATAAGTGAAACCACTAAGAACTTAGCCAGTTAGGTAGAAAACGGACACTTACAAAATCGATTTTATTAAAAAAAAAAAACAAACAAAAAAAAAAAACGTTACACAAGTAAAAATATTTTTTAAAAATATTATGGGGGGGCTATAATCTATTTAAAAAAACAATATCTCCTTCAAGAACGATCATAAAATGTATTTCCAATCGATATTTATTCAATAAGGGACCAGTTTTCCTACCTAGAGAAAGGGGACGAGTTTTCTGGGGTCGAGTTTTCCGGAGACGAGTTTTCCGGAGAAGAGTTTTTCCGGGACGAGTTTTCCTAAATTCACGGTGGTTCATTAAAATTGTGGGGTCTGCGTTCGCGCCTAGTCCACAAAGTATGGAAATAAAAAATTAAAAAACCCTTTACAAGTGTTTTTGATATAGATGCACATAAGAATACTTTGATAAGTATGTTTTAACTTAAATAGTGATGGTATAATAAAATTGTGGGGTCTGCGTTCGGTAGTTCGGTAGTTTGGTAGAAAAGTAACCTATCTTTTTTTAATAATATTTATTTGTTATATATTTCTTTTTGGACGACTTTTTCGAATCTATGTGTATAGTAATATAAACCCAATAAAAAACACTAAAAATTATCCAGTTAGATCGACAATTGCCTTGGAAAACATTTACTTGTTATATATTTGTTTTTTTTTTTTTATTGGACACTTTTTTGAATCTTAGTGATACAAACCCGAAGGAGGTATTTTTCTGTTTATTTTTATTTTTGGTACCGCGCTATTTTTAAATATTTTTTCACAGTTAAATTTAAATTTCACGATATCTTTTTTTTAAATAAATTGTTAGTTGAAAGTACAGAATATTTACAAAACACAATTTCCTCTTCCTGGTAAGAATGGCTGAGAAAATAACGGGTTTCTTGATAGGAACTTTTCTGTACTTTCACCTACACAATTTACGGTTTTAATAAAGAAAAAGCATTCATATTTTCTTATATAAAACAACTTCTATTTACTAAAAAAAAAAACGTGTACATCCAATTTTGTTAAAAAAGGTTTTCTTGAAAAAAATTTTTTTAACAATTTACAGTAAAAAAAAGAAAAAAGAAAACGTTAATCGATTAACGTATATGAATATATATGAATCGGACCCCCATTGCCAAATAGGCACAATGTTGAACGCGGCGTTCATGTTCTTTATCCAAGTTAAATTCAAATTTCACGATATCTTTTTTTTATAATAAATTGTTAGTTGGTAAGAATGGCTGAAAAAAATGATAACAGATTATTTCAGCACGTTACCAAAATAGATATACATATGTACCGTAAATTTTCTTTGAAAAAAAACAAACTTTCACCTAACAATTTATGGTTTTAATAATAAAAACAAAAAGTGGATATTTTCTTATATAAAAACAACTGTTAAAAAAATGTGTACTGACAGTTTTGTTAAAAAAAATATTTTTTTACAACAAATATGGTTTTGTTAAGGTTCTTTTGTTTTACTTCCAATTTCTGCTTCGACTTTTATACGTTTCAACTCAAAACGAACCCTCTGGCGAGGAAAAAAAATCGACCGGGAAAACGCAAAATTGTAACAAAAAAAAAAAAAAAAGAAGAAATGTCTCAAATGCGTAAAAAACAGAAAACAAACTATAACGAAATGCATGATGCAATTATCAAATTATTAAATAAAAAATAACAGTATGGCAAAATCCACGTTGGGGGTTCGACTCGTGTTCGTAGGCGATTAATCTTTCTTTTGAAAACAACAACTTTTATTTGCTGAAATAATAATAGCCAATCTTTCTCCAGTTTCATCCGTCGAAATCTTGTTTCCAGTGTTTGCTGTTGTATAACATGTTGCATAACATGCTGTATAACATGCTGTATAACATGTTGTATAACATCTTGTATAACATGTTGTATAACATGCTGTATAACATGTTGTATAACATCTTGTATAACATGTACGTCTTTTGCCGATAACAAACGATTTCACACGATTTTGAAAAAAAAGTTGTTTTTTTTTAATATTTTAATATTTTTCTGTCTTAAGTATATAAAAACACGCTTGGATTAGCTAAAAATGCTGTCGCAAAATGTTAAAAACGGGTCTATAGACTTTTAGTTTTTCTAAAAATAATAAACTGAGAGTTTCATTTATATATATATATATATATATATATATATATATATACTCCTATAAAGTTGTGTTTTTTTTGTATTGATATTCATAGCAAAAAACTTTTTTCTACTTATTTAAAAAGAAAATATAATTTCTTATATATGAGTTGTGGAATTGCATTCAGCTGCAAAAGATGTAGCTAATTTGCATATTCTTTTAAACATTCATTTTAATTAATTCCCTATTCGTTTTTTCGGGGTTTTTTTAATGAGATGAGCATCTTTAGTTTGAAAATCCATTTGGAGATGTAGTATTGGAATTATTACGGAGTCACTAGTGTGGTGCCCTGTGATTGGATGAAAAACAACCAATCATGGGCTGCCATTCAAGTTTCCTCCCCAACCCCTATTTGCGCGGCCCCTTCGAACTTTCGGCCTCTTTGCGGTTGGGACCTGATTGCGAGTACATCCATTTCGCCAGCTCTCCGCCACCAGAAATACGGGACGCACGAGGAGTCCAAAGCCGTAATAGCAGCACAGACCAAGGCCGCACCTTTTCTCTTTCATATCAACTAAGGACACAGGAAAGATTTAATTGATAAACGGACACATCTGTGAGATAAGTTTCCCGCAAACCCAATTGTTTGCAATACCTTTCTTTTCCTTTTTGTAAATACAGTTTTTTATAACATTTAACTCTGTGTTTGTTTTTCCTTTCTTCTTGACGTCGTCACATTATTTTGTTACCTCAAACATTTGGGAAATCCCAATAGTAGACCCTCTAAGCCGAATTTAATTTGTTTTTATTACTTTTTATTGTAAGCAAAGTAGATATTTTAGAGTTCACTTGCCTATTCAATATCAGAGATTTTAAAAAGCTTTTCGCACCTATTTGATAAATGGCCATATGGTGTCTATTAGAGACTTCAAACTTTAATATCAAAGATTTAACATGTTTGGGATTTTTTTTCTGTCGCTGGTTGGTCTGATCACTACATCGTTTGAAATATTTCACGTTTCCTTATATTTTGTTTGGTTTTGGCACAAGTGAAAATATAGATAGACAATCTCACAAGTTTATCAAAACTTTGGATAGAATAGGTAAAGAGCAAACATTGAGAAGTTATTAACTTGAAAATATCTTTCACTTACATTTAAAATACCCAAAACATATGAAATTCTATTTTTTTTAGGTGATTATGTGTGAGCAGAATTTAGAATGGGGGTTCAGTTGTGAATATAAATAAAATGTAAACTAATCTCAATTCTGTATAGTATAACTTTCTAAGCAGTTAAGTAATTTTTAGTCAAATCATAAACTCACATGTAATTGCGATATTTTCGTATTGCCACCCGTACTTAGGGTTAGTAATAGGAAAGGAGCGTGGTTTTTATGACTTTTAACAATACTATATATTAATATGATAACGTGTGTGTTATTTATTTTGTGTGTCATGATTACATCCGAGTGACTGTTATTGTTATGGATTCCCATTTCTTATAATAAATAATTTCACCAAGAATTCTTCATAAGTTTTGATTTTGGTTTCGATTATAGCTGATGGCACTGAAGCATTTAATTTTTTTTATAAATAATTTTACCAAAAATTCTTCATAAGTTTTGGTTTCAGTTTAAATTGTAGCTGATGGCACTTAAGTCATCTACTTCTTTTTATAAATGATTTTACCAAAAATTCTTCATTAGTTTTGGTTTCGATTGGTCTCCAGTGATCTATTTTTTTATGAATAATTTTATCAGGAATTCTTCATAAATTTTGTTTTCGGACTCGAAAGAAACTAAAGCTGATGCACCCAAGTCACATGGGTATATTTTTTTTATTTTTGAAATCACAACTTTATAATATATAAAAATCGATAGAACATTAACTCTATAATAATATATACGAAATCTGCAACAATTAAAATATCATATTTAAGTGTCCTTTACGACCTGGCTACGCCAGGCGTCCCTGCTAGCTTAGATAAATACTTTTGCAGTTTTAACAAGAGTTACAATAATATCAGAGTATCTCTATTTATGCCATGAATACCAACATCAATATATTACATATTAATGAGTCCTCTGTGGAATTTCCACAGGTCCCACTATATGTTATTATTTGCATCTCGTTTTTGTTTTGTTTCGTTTTTTGTTTTTTTACAATAAAGCAAATCAGTTTAATAACCCACCAAATTTATATAATTAAACTAAAATCTAACATTCATATAAGGAAGACACATAATAGTTAGCGAAGCCCAGTGCCCTCTCCATGTTAAAAATAGTTTTCTAAATAGTAACATTATTATTTAGAAATTCGTTCATAATAATGGGAGGAGGAGCCTTGTTAATTTTACCTACCAATCGTTGACTATTTTCAACTGTTTATGAAAACTTTTAAATAGCATGCTGTGCACTAACGAAGAACTGATACAATTTTCTTCGTTTAAAATCAAAATAAACTTTTTGTTGTCTTTCAATTTGCAATACATTACAAAGAAAACATTTGAGAAAAAATATACCAAGAAATTATCCCGGAGTTTATGTAATAATTTGAAAATTTACGAAAAAAAAAACTCTAATTAAATATTTATAAATATTAAAAGAATCGGAATCAAGAATCGAATCGGAATTGAAAATTTAGAACAGAATCGGTAATTAGATTAGAATCTAGAAAAATTTTGGAATCGTCCCATCACTACTATATATATATATATATATATATATATATATATATATATATATATATATATATATATATATATATATATATATAACCGATTTGTATTTGCATACAGTGCTCCATGCTTCGTTAGACAAAGGAGTAATAAAAAAGTAATAAAATAAAAAATTAATTAATTGAAAAACAATAGAAAAAATTGCTAAAAGGAATAATAAATAATTATTTAATTAGTAAGATGAATAATTAATTGAGTAAATAAATAATCAAAAGAACAACAATATGAACATACATGTCTTCTCTCTCTCTCTCTCTCTCTCTCTCTCTCTCTATATATATATATATATATATATATATATATATATATAGAGAGAGAGAGAGAGAGAGAGAGAGAGAGAGAGAGAGAGAAGATAAAAGTGAACGTGTCTGTGTGTGTGTCTGTGTACATTTTCCTTTGCAATAAGTCTGTTAATTTTCAGTCTACAGACTCGAAATTTGATATACAGCTTACTGAGATTTGGGAAAATCTATGTGATCGGGTTTCGGCCAGAAAATTTGGCTTTTAAGGGGTCAAAGTTCAACGATTTGACCTTTGAAAACTCTACCAAACACCTAAGACAATTTTAGGTCTAAACACTTGAAATTTTAGATATAGGTTCCTTGGACATGGCTCTAACTTAATAACTTAATTTGAATCCAAAACATTAAATGTTAAGGGATCATAATAGGGGTCAAATTTTTAAAAAATTTACCGTTTTTTTATTTTTTTATTTTTTTTTTTACTCAGCATACACCTTCAAACACCCGGGCAAGGCCGGACACCCATGCTAGTATATATATAAAAGTGAACGTGTCTGTGTGTGTGTCTGTGTGTCTATGTACATTTCCCTACACAATAACCCAAAACAATAAATGTTTAGGGGTTAAAAAAGGGGCCAAAATTTTAAAAATTAACCTCTGCGGTCTCTTCCAAATTAATCAGACAATTTCTGGTCTAAACATTTGAAATTTTACATAAAGGGTATTCAGAGATAGGGCAAGCTTTTTCATCAGCTTGGGTCGAAAGTTTTTAGTTACCAATATATAAATGTATGTATGTATTATTTTTGCATGTCTGTCTTAAACTTTCGACAGAGGCGACGGATTTTACCAAGATCAGTATCGTTTTAAAGTTCGACCTTTTATACGACAAATATCGAAAAATTGGCTAAAATCATTAATATCTTCACCTTCAACCAGGCACTTTCTACAGGGGGGGGGGGCTTTTTTGCCGATATTTTTTAAAGTTATCTTCTTCTTTAGATTGTCTAGCCTTAATTTAAAAGAATTCCGGTTTAGCGGTGGTCGTAACAGCATAGACATCAGGTTTTTATCCCGTTCTTTTCCTCCTTCGCGGTACGTGTTCGAGCCTGCCTTCCTACTACTACGTTTTCTTTTTTTTTTGTTTTTTTTTATTCAACAGACACATCCAAACACCCGGGCAACGCCGGGCTGAAATGCTAGTATATATATATAGAAGTGAACGCGCGCGCGCGTGTGTGTATGTGTGTGTGTGTGTGTGTGTGTGTACATTTTCCACCGCAATAACTCTGTCAATTTTCCGTCTACAGACGGGAAATTTGATATACAGGGTAGTGAGATTTGGGAAAATCGTTGTAATTCGTTTTCAGCCTGAAATTTGGCTGTTAAGGGGTCAAAGTTCAACGATTTGACCTTTGAGAACTCTACCAAACTCCTCCGACAATTTTGGGTATAAACAATTGAAATTTTACATATAGGTTCCTTGGAAATGGATCTAACTTAATAACTTGATTTTAGCCCAAAACAATAAATGTTAAGGGGTCATAATAGGGGTCAAAGTTTTAAAAAATTGAGCTCTGCAGTCTCTATCAAATTACTCAGGCAATTTCTGGTCTAAACATTTGAAACTTGACATAAAGGGTATTCAGAGAGGGGGCAAGCTTTTTAATCGGTTTGGGTCGAAAATTTGAGCTATCAATATATAAATCTATGTATGTATGTTTGCATGTCTGCCTAAAACTTTCGACAGAGGCGATCGATTTTCACAA
This sequence comes from Euprymna scolopes, assembly GCF_053919585.1. Taxonomy (NCBI): domain Eukaryota; kingdom Metazoa; phylum Mollusca; class Cephalopoda; order Sepiida; family Sepiolidae; genus Euprymna; species Euprymna scolopes. The sequence goes on from NC_136503.1 coordinate 77,088,470, forward strand.
GATCAGGATCGTTTTGAAGGTCGACCTTTCAGACGACAAATACCGAAAAATTGGCTAAAAACATTAATTTTTTCATACTCAACTGGGCACTTTTCTACAGGAAAGGGTCCCTTTTTTCGCCGATATTTTCGATGTCACGTTTTTTTCCCCTATTCTTTTCCTCCTTCACTGTACTGGTTCGAGCCTGCCTTCCTACTACAACTTTATTTTGCTCAACACACACCTCCAAACACCCGGGAAACGCCGGGCACCCATGCTAGTATATCTATGAAAGTGAAATTGTGTGTGTGTGTGTGTGTGTGTGTGCATTTCCTTACCAAGCTACTTTTAATTTTCGGTCTACAGACTCAAAATTAGACA
>NC_136503.1:77093829-77131329 GCF_053919585.1 Euprymna scolopes
TGGGAAAGCAGAATCCCGGAAGGGAGTTCCAAAGTCTAGCAGTTTTGGGTAAGAAACTATTGGAATAGAAGGCTTTCTTATAACTAGAATCTCTACTGTGAAGGGATGGGATTTAGCTGCTTGTTGGGTTTGTCAGGGGTATTCACGTCGAGGAGGTACAAGTGCTTGTAGTTCGTCAGAGCATTCACCATTAAAGTACTTGTAGAACAGGCAGGGAGGTGCAACATTTTGCCGATAGGACAGAGGCTGAAACCTAGATGACAGTTCGGGACATATCAGATTGGCGACTCTCTTTTGAACACTGTTAAGGAGTGAGAGACTAGTAGCAGATGCACCAGCCCAAATTTGACAACAGTACTCCATACATGGGCGAATGGTTGCCTTATAGAGGTACAGGGTGCTTTCAGGTGTAAATAGTTTTCTAGCACGGTAGAGAGAGTCCACCTTCTTCACAGCAGCCTTAGCAATGCTCTCAATGTATCTATCCCAGTTCATGTTCCCTGTAAACGTTAGGCTGAGGAGTTTCAAGGAAGTACTTTCGGGTAATGTATTCTTGGCCATTACTATTGGTGGTAGAGAAGGTTTCTTGTAATTATTGAAGGAAACAAACTTAATCTTGACTGTCAGAAATATTCCACTATGTAGATATTTGAAGGAGAGCCATGAAGACAAAATTTCTACCTAAACCTGCTGTAAAAAAGAAAAATATTGCTTGCATTATGAAGGAGAAATAAATAAATAACATTGTAAAATATTTTACTATCTAGGGTCATCACTATTATTGGATAGGTTCAACGAAGGTAAAAGAAAATCTTGGGAAACACTGACCTAGGGTATTGGTAACTTTGCTTTTCTCTAAAAGGAACTAATAGGAAGTAGTTGTTAATTAGAACACGTGTGACAATTATGATCTTATTAATTAATATCTTAGTACTTAATTAAAATATTGCATTTCATTATAACATAAGTACGTACTTATGTACTTAATTTCCGCCTTTTATTGGTTGTCATGCAACACATTTTTTCTTTATAAAATTACTAATATCAAAACAACAAGGAACTTATTATCAAAGAAAAGCGTAGTTTCTATTGTATTGCCTGTTTTTAAAGGATAAGAGTGCTATCAAAAGTAATTACAAAAATCTATCAATACATAAAAATATCGACTTTATTTACTTTATTTATGTCTTTCAAAGGATAAGAGCATTATCAAAAGTAGTTAAAAAAAAAGTCCATCAATACATAAAAATATCGACTTTATTAATGTCTTGATCGAACAATCAAAAGTAAAGAGCCGAGAAGAAAAGAATTCAAACGATTAAGACGAAGAAAGTTTTATTTTGTCAATATATGTGCAAACTTGTGTGTGAATTATTTTATCAGATTATGCATAAGCTGTCGCTAGGTTTGGTAGTCTATAACTCTGACTTGTGTTGTTTGCCAAGATGCCAGTAGCCAAGTGGCTACGGCTAGATTTAGTTCACCTGCAATGAGCCTGAGTAGCAAGGAATAAAACCTCATTGTTACTGACTAACATTTCCTTTGGCAAATTGAGTCGCTCACTATTTACTGTGCTTGGGTTAATTTATATAACGTAAAACAGATTCATTCAATGCCTTTATTTGTTGTGCCACAGGTCTGTAGTGGATAAGGGTATTATAAAAAGCAATGAAAAATTTTATCCATACATAAATTTATTGACTTTATTTACGTCTTGATGAAACAACACAAAATAAAAAGATCTGGATGGAGAAAGTGTTGTTTTTATATATAAGTGCATGGATTTGTATGTGATTTAGTTTGTGAAACTGTGTCTATGATGTTGCTATGTTTTAGAAATTCATGTCTTTTTTGTCGAGATGCCAGTAGCCAAGAGGCTATGGCCAGAGTTTGTTTGCCCATGAGAAGTGTAGTAGTATTTTAATTGAGAAGAGTTCATGGTAGCAAGTTAAACTTCTCGTTGCATCTCAGTGGCGACAGTGTTTAAGTTCTTGCTTATAAAATCAATCCAAACAAATGCTTGGCTCCTTTCGATTGGTTGAAGTCTGGTATAGGCAACATATCGCGATTGTGCGTATTTTGATAGAATTTTATTTATTTTTTTATTGCATTTTCACCCCAAATAAGGCACAGTGCTACTTTGATGTAGGGAGCTACTATCTGGGACATAATTTGTAGGGGTACTATGTAATATAGGGAGTTGGGCAGCAAGATATCTGTTTACATTGCACTTAAACTTTTGCATGTTAGTACAGTCAGGGAAGCAGGGACCCGGAAGGGAATTTTTAAGTCTAGCAGTACTAGGACAGAAACTATTAGAGTAGAAGGCTTTCTTACATCTAGGGATTTCTACTGTGTAGGGGTGGGATTTTGCTGTTTGTCGGGTGTATTTAGCAATCAGTATTAAGTATTTCAGCTATTGAATATCTTACATGGATTGTTTCTCTGTTGCTGTTATTGTTAGGATCCTAAAACTAAGAAAGTTCTGGACTCTTTCATAAGTGCAAGTGCAGTTTGGGTCGAAGCCTAAAATATGAATGAACACACAAATCTCGACCGACTTCATTCCGTAACAAAATCACCAATTACGTTTGCAAATTAAGCAGAGACGGGCTGAGAACCTGAACCACTTCCTAACAAAATCATTAATGGGGCAGATTGCTGAAGCAATCTTTCACTTTCACTTTTTTTTTTTTTTTTTTTTTTACACAGGCATCACCACATTATCAAGGCAAAGAGGCCACTCGAGGATAAGGGTTAAAGAGTGTACAGTAGAAATTGGACAATTCGGTAAATTTGTTAACTTATATGGAAATGCTCATCAAGAACTTATTTACGTTAGACTTGAACACAACCATATTGTAGTCAACCGGAAAGCAGGAAAACGGAAGACAATTCCACAGGCGTGCTTTCATGGAATATGATAAAGAGTTTTGGTGATATAAGCACCAAAATTGAAATTTGTGAGGTTTGTTTCTGCAACCATCTTGAAAACCGGCAGCCATCTTGAATTTTCTGATGGCTAACGTTCTTTTCTTAAAATGTATGCACTGAACGTCACCTGTGCTCATTTTGGTGCTTGTATCACTAAGTGAAAGATTCTTATGAAATACTGAGATAACCTGCTTCACTAATTAGCTGTTATCAAAAAGGCCAACTAGGATGGACTTGTTAGCCTCAGTTGGTGCCAAAAGGGAACAACTGAACTCACCATTGATTGGGTTTATGTTTGTCTCGGTCATTTACATGAGTGATGATAAGACATTAGCGAACTTGGGTTTCTTTAAAACTAGCAGTAGTGCCCGGCATTGCCTGGATATTTGGAGGTGTGTGTTGAGTACAAAAAAAAAAGTGGTAGTAGGCAGGCAGGCTCGAACCCATGACGTGAAGGCTGAAAAGAAAGTGAAAGAAAACCTGACGTCATACTCCTACTCCATGACGTGACCGGAACTGTAAAGCGTTCAAATTTAACGTAGTCAATCAAAAAGATGACTTGCAGAAATGGCGTTACTTTTAAACGCTTTTAAACCTCTCACAAAGGTCGTTTTTAATGTGGGGAAAAAGCAGCTCCCCTTAGAAAGGCGACACTCTGGCTGTATCCAAATAAATAGTAATTGTCTCAGTATGTAGTGTTTCCTCTACGTTGACCAAGGACCAATTACAGAACAGATACTACCTGGCTGGAAGTCCGGGACTTGGCTTTTGCATTTGCTTAATTTCACCTTATTTATATGAAACAGACAAACAAACACTCAAAACGAGGGAATTTTTTAAAACTTGATAAAAAAAAAAAAGAGAAACAATATCCGTTTGCGAATCTGAGATATTACGATCTAGGAAGTATTAGAAAACTTCTCTCAGAATCAAACCAATGCGAGAACCTCCCACCCAAAAAGCCTTTTGTGAACACACACAAATGCGTGTGCCCATTTTGCCTTTTATATATTAGACTAGCAGGGGTACCCGGCGTTCCCCGGCTGTTTGTAGGTGTAAAAGAAAAAAGAAGAACTTGAAGGTGGAAAAGAAAGTGAAAGAAATCGTTACATTTGACTGCAACGCTAGGTAGACATAGGAAGTGAAAAGCGCTGAAATTTAGCGACGTCAATCAAAATGTTGACTTGCAGAAACGAACGTTGCCTGGAAGCCAGTTCAGCCAACGTTTGTTTCTTCCCCATGATCTTGGGGAAAACCAGCTCACCCACAAAAAGGGAGTGTCCAAATGAATAGCAATTGTCTGACATGAGGGATTTACCCGACATTGATCAAAGCTGGTTGCTTTCTGGACGTCCCGGCATGAAAGGCCGGGAAGATGCCTTCGCTTTTATATGAAAAACACGCAAGAGGATGGAATAGCATGAATTTTATAAAAGTCAATGTAGATAAATCTAGGTGCGACACCCCTTTGCAAATCGTAGATATTATGATCTAGGGAGCATATAAAAAGTTTCAAAGAAGAGTAACCCCCCCCCTTTGCTTCGCGCAGCCATTTTGTTTTTTATATATGTAGATTATCAATTAGACCAGGGATGTCTTGGCATCACCCAGAAAGTTCTTTTTAGTCACTCTACAATTACACTTAGAATTCATACTATCAATCTGAATCTTCAGGATCAGCTACAGTCCTATGTAGCCCTAGGAGGTCCACTCTTCCAGGTTTTACCTGCTCTCTTTAGGAAGAGAAGGATAGATTTATTGCCAATCGCCTGAGACGTTTCTACCGGGATTTTCTGACAGGGCTGCTTAGACTATTTTTGTGAACTAGAGTACATCATTGTTCTGATGTGTTGACTTTTTTCCTATCTCCCACCTTCCCAGTCTTGCATCACACCTTCCTGCTGTGAGGCAGTATTGAACCCTTACTTTGGTCAGAACCTAGATATGACCTAAAATTATATCCGATGGTGAGGCCCCACCTCGCGGGCCTTGGGGAGTGTGGAGCCACCCTTTAATTACCATTGCTCCCAGGTCCACTCTGACCCGGAGTGGTAGTACCTGTTAGGGTCCCAACTATGGGTTAAATAGAATCCGACTTAAAAAACAAATATACTCCATTAAAAATCGTTCCTCAAAATAACTAGATTCGGCATTAAATAACCTGAAAAAGGTTGATATGCCGTAAAACAAAAACAACGAACCAACATCAGAATATTGACCGTCTCAGAGATAAGGGTTAATGTGTGTATTGTACTCATTGGGACAGTAGAGTTTATAGTGGAAATTTGGTATAATTAGATCTTTTACAAGGACGGTTCAATAAGAACTTGTTTACGTTGGATTTGAAGATGACCATATTGCAGTCAGCTGGAAAGCAGGCCAGTGGAACAAAGTTCCACAGGCGGGCAGATCTAGGAAAGAAGCTTCGCTCGTGGAATCCACGTTTAGGATTAGGGAATTTATTAATAGTGATTTTGGCTAGACGAGTGTTTTTTGTCTTCATAGCTCTTCAACTTTTTTAGTAAAAAAAAAAAACAGGAGGCTTTACTTCTGGAATGACTTCCGTCCATACACTTGATATAAGTTGTAATGCACTTGCGCACTGTAAACAAGAATTTTGTGAGTTGTGTTAATATGTTAAGTACAAACTTTCAACTTTGCCAAACTTCCTCCGGATAATTGTTAGTTAAGCACATAATAAAGAGTATGCTGAAAAATGCATAATAAAGTGTATGCTGAAAAATGCATAATAAAGAGTATGCTGAAAAATACATAATAAAGAGTATGCTGAAAAATACATAATAAAGAGTATGCTGAAAAATACATAATAAAGTGTATGCTGAAAAATGCATAATAAAGTGTATGCTGAAAAATACATAATAAAGAGTATGCTGAAAAATGCATAATAAAGAGTATGCTGAAAAATACATAATAAAGAGTATGCTGAAAAATACATAATAAAGAGTATGCTGAAAAATGCATAATAAAGTGTATGCTGAAAAATACATAATAAAGAGTATGCTGAAAAATACATAATAAAGAGTATGCTGAAAAATGCATAATAAAGTGTATGCTGAAAAATACATAATAAAGAGTATGCTGAAAAATGCATAATAAAGAGTATGCTGAAAAATACATAATAAAGTGTATGCTTAAAAATACATAATAAAGAGTATGCTGAAAAATACATAATAAAGAGTATGCTGAAAAATACATAATAAAGAGTATGCTGAAAAATACATAAAAAAGAGTATGCTGAAAAATGCATGATAAAGAGTATGCTGAAAAATGCATAATAAAAAGTATGCTGAAAAATACATAATAAAGAGTATGCTGAAAAATACATAATAAAGAGTATGCTGAAAAATACATAATAAAGAGTATGCTGAAAAATGCATAATAAAGTGTATGCTGAAAAATACATAATAAAGAGTATGCTGAAAAATGCATAATAAAGAGTATGCTGAAAAATACATAATAAAGTGTATGCTTAAAAATACATAATAAAGAGTATGCTGAAAAATACATAATAAAGAGTATGCTGAAAAATACATAATAAAGAGTATGCTGAAAAATACATAAAAAAGAGTATGCTGAAAAATGCATGATAAAGAGTATGCTGAAAAATGCATAATAAAAAGTATGCTGAAAAATACATAATAAAGAGTATGCTGAAAAATACATAATAAAGAGTATGCTTAAAAAGGCATAATAAAGAGTATGCTGAAAAATGCATGATAAAGAGTATGCTGAAAAATACATAATAAAGAGTATGCTGAAAAAGGCATAATAAAGTGTACGCTGAAAAAGACATAATAAAGAGTATGCTGAAAAAGGCATGATAAAGAGTATGTTGAAAAATACATAATAAAGAGTATGCTGAAAAATACATAATAAAGAGTATGCTGAAAAATACATAATAAAGAGTATGCTAAAAAATGCATAATAAAGAGTATGCTGAAAAATACATAATAAAGAGTATGCTAAAAAATGCATAATAAAGAGTATGCTAAAAAATGCATAATAAAGAGTATGTTGAAAAATACATAATAAAGAGTATGCTGAAAAATACATAATAAAGAGTATGCTGAAAAATACATAATAAAGAGTATGCTAAAAAATGCATAATAAAGAGTATGTTGAAAAATACATAATAAAGAGTATGCTAAAAAATACATAATAAAGAGTATGCTGAAAAATACATAATAAAGAGTATGCTGAAAAATACATAATAAAGAGTATGTTGAAAAATACATAATAAAGAGTATGCTAAAAAATGCATAATAAAGAGTATGCTAAAAAATACATAATAAAGAGTATGCTGAAAAATACATAATAAAGAGTATGCTGAAAAATACATAATAAAGAGTATGCTAAATAATGCATAATAAAGAGTATGCTGAAAAATGCATAATAAAGAGTATGTTGAAAAATACATAATAAAGAGTATGTTGAAAAATACATAATAAAGAGTATGCTAAAAAATACATAATAAAGAGTATGCTGAAAAATGCATAATAAAGAGTATGTTGAAAAATACATAATAAAGAGTATGTTGAAAAATACATAATAAAGAGTATGCTGAAAAATGCATAATAAAGAGTATGTTGAAAAATACATAATAAAGAGTATGTTTAAAAATACATAATAAAGAGTAGGCTGAAAAATGCATAATAAAGAGTATGTTGAAAAATACATAATAAAGAGTATGCTGAAAAATACATAATAAAGAGTATGCTGAAAAATACATAATAAAGAGTATGCTGAAAAATGCATAATAAAGAGTATGTTGAAAAATACATAATAAAGAGTATGTTGAAAAATACATAATAAAGAGTATGCTGAAAAATGCATAATAAAGTGTAAACACGATGTCTTCACTTACAGTTAAAAGGGTAAAGCTCCAAATAAATGTGCGTTTGTGCATAGTTTCTAGGGGGCGTGCTTGCGCAAACCAAGATGGACACCAGCGATAACATAAGAAATGACATTGCTTAATATCCAGAAATCTACTCATTTGCGGAAAATTTAAATGCGATATTCGTTTTCAACATACCATAATACCTATACAAGTAATCTTTTAAATGTTAAGGTGAAACAAGGTAAAAAAAATACCGTTTTATTTCTTTGTTTACATAATTGAATTTTCAGTATATTTTTATTATCATTATGAGTTTTTGTATGGGAGTAGGAGGTAAATGAAGAAATATATAAAACTGAGGGGGTCAATTATAGAGGAAAGGTTGAAAATGGCTGTCCTAACCTAATCTTAAACGAAATTTTATTTTAAGTTTGCAAGGGAGGGACAGTAAAAGTGTATAGAAAAAACATCAAAAATTGTATCCACACTTATAGAAAAACAATTCTAAAATTTTTTTAGGAGGTTTTTTTTTTTTTTTTTGCGGAATTTAAAAAAAAATAGTTAAACCATTTTTTTTATATTCCTCCTGGCAACGTCGGGAAACGGGTCGTGCTAGCATATCATTTTTTTTCTCGCTGTATGTGGAATGTTTTTCTAGTATGCGTAATATTCATCCGTAAGAAATACAAAACGCTTTTGTTTTCTTACTCAACGAATTTTGTAGGGGTGAGGTGGAATGACAATAATAATATTGAAAAAATCTACACTCTTTTTTTTTTTTTTTAATTGGTTTTTACAAATCTTTTGTGAATAATTTATTGTTTTTTTTTACCGAATTAATTTTAGTTGGCAAAATGATTTGCTATAGTTCTTTGGCTTGTTACTTTTTTTCTAGCCTCCCTTTCCAATTGGATGTGCTTTCGTTCGACGGGTCGGGGGGGGAGGAAAAACACGTGTTGTTTGCCATCTGTGCTGTCACTGTTTAGTCACTTGAACTTACAATTTACCGCGTTATTTATTTATTTATTTTTTGCCAGTCACATGTTCAATTGATTTGGATTAACATGTTTCGTGCTGCTACCTTTCTTTACTTACTGGTCTTTTTTTAGTAGTTCTATGGTGTGGTACTTGACCTTGGTAGGGTTATATTTAACAGACGTTAGCGTTTTTGGTATTGTACCAAATGTTATAAATGGCGAATAAAAAAGATGGATATAAAACAGCGTACATGTATGGTGGTTGAATCGCAAACGGATTCGGCCGAACGATAAAAAGCCAATAGCTCTAATTGTCACTCTCTTTTTTCCCCTCCCGCTTCTTCCTTTTGGATTTTCTCACCTTTTCACTCCCTGAAACAAGTCAGTTTTTACAGGAGCGTGTTAACACAAAGTATTTTAAACCAATGATAATCGTTTCATATCTCAAAAGTAACACATCTATGTGACAGTAATGTTAACGCGAACTTAAAAACTTCTATATAAAAAAAAACAGTGACTAGCAGTTTACTGTGTACTCTGTCCCATGGCAGTCGTTTGTACCGACAAAGGTTAGCAGTAATACTAAAAAGTGTGGATTGTTCTACACAAAGCCTTCACACTATAAACAAATCATATGTGTGGATTTCCAAGCAATTTAATTTCTGTGGCGGAAGCTCATATGTTGAAATCCATGGAAGAGTCCATCATATATATATATATATATATATATATATATATATATATATATATATAAAGAGAGAGAGAGACAGACAGACAGAGACAGAGACAAAGATGATATTTTTCATCAATGAGCATGTACCTATTATTTTGTATCGTGTTTTTGTTGCTTTTCCCCATAGTAACCTGTGTCCATTCAGTTTGTGCGTTCAATGATATAATTACTATTTCAAGGTGACATGTGATAGAAAGACAATGCTTGCTTAAATGAAAGAATGCTGTTTAAGGACACCTGCATAATATATATAGATATATATTAATGTTGGGATGTTTAATTAGAATTGAGAATCGAGAGAATCGGAACTTTCTGGGGTATCACAATCGGAATTGGAGTCAGAAAAAAAATTGTATCTATATTCCGATGCCAAAAACGATTCCCTTAATTATTTTTTATTTGATTTTGTTTAAAACTAAATCTTCCATTGCTGTTAGTAATAGTAAAATAATAAATATTTATTGATTTAAAGTTAAAATCAACAGATCATCCCAACACAAATGTATTTTTACGTTACATTTAACATGTATTTTTTACTGCAATCGAAAAAAAAATAACAAGTCTATAGTTAAATAGTTAAATATGTAGAGATTTTTAAAGAATTGGAATTGGTAATTGTATCGCAGTCAGAAATTTAGTATGGAATTGGTAATTGTGTAGGAATGAATTGGGGAAAAACTTATATATATTACCGTTTTATCTGCTTAGTTACACATGTTTCGGCTACCGAATCGTATTAACGATCCGACAATTTCGTCTGACTTTGCAGAAATAATAATTATTATAATAAGGAAAAAAAGGATATTAGACAAAGCACAAAAAACTCCCATCAAACAACTGCAGCAACAGTCAAATTAAAAAAAAAACATTGGAAGGTGATAAGAGGCGAGGAGAAGGTTAAAATATTAAATCAGACACAGTTAGGAATAGAAGGAGGGGGAGAGAGAGAAAGGGTGAAAAACAAGGACGTGAGGGGAAAAAGAGCAAAAACAAATGAAAAAATAGAACACACAATAAACACTAAAAAGAAAATGAAAAGCTAAACCATAATAAAACCGAAAGAGAAGTTAAAAAGAAAAATAGAAGGAAGAGCCAAACGTAGTTTAATCCACCGTTCAGACACCACATAAAAAATAACATCCCGAGGGAATTTTACCAAATTATAGAAAAAAAATTCCCGCAAGGTAGTAAACTAAGTAAAATAATTAATAAAAACACTGTTAAACTATTCTTCTCAACGTCTGCTAACTTAACTTAACAAATAGCATAATTGACTCAAATAGTAAAAAATTAAACAAATTTTTGAAAAACAGAAATAGGACAGAAAATGAATCTAACAATGTAAAAGATTGCAACTGCCGGGACCCTAATGAATGTCCAATGAGGGGGAACTGTCTAACTTCAGACGTAGTATACAAATGTGAAGTTATAACACATAATGAAACTAAAGTATATATGGGGAGCACCAGAACTTGCTTTAAGGACGGATATCGTAATCACCTAGCATCGTTTAAAAATGAAACTGAGAAAGAAAATAGCACCACAAATAGCGAAAACAACAACAATGCAGATAAAAATGAAAACAACAATAGATAGGATCATAACAATAGTGACAACCACAACTACTATAACGAAAATAGAAACAGAACCAATAGTAATAACGAAAACAACCGGAACAAAAACAAGAAAAACTCAACCACTTTAGCAGTATGGATTAAGGAATTAAATAAAAATAAAACTGAATATAAATTAAGATGGTCAATAATTGATAAAAGAGAAAAATATAAACCGAGCAAATCGAAAAGATGCAACCTATGTATTTTAGAAGCATACCATATACTGATATCAAAAGAAAAATTATTAAACAAACGACTAGACGTAATACACGAATGTTTGCACAGAAATAGATACTTAATTTCACGCACTAGTGCAGATTAGGGGAAAAAAGTAGTAAAAACTAAACGTATAATATAAGGAAAGATAAAAGGTGCAAGGGAGGTAATCTTTGATATAAAAACTGATACCATGAGAGTGACATCCCCTTTAAACAGAGGGATCAGGTAAAAATACGAATTCAAACACCAAGCAAAAAAAAAGGAATATTAAAATCAACACGCGTAAATGTAAAAATAAAATTATAAGATAATTGGAAAAAAACAAATAGGGAAGGGGAAAAAGTGGGAAAATAAAACAAAAATAAATAAAAAATAAATAAATAAAAAATAAAAATACGAAACTGCGAGTTAAAACGGAAAACTATCTTCACATAACACAAAAAGATGGTGGAAGCTTTGGAAGTCTTTTTATCCGAATACGACGTTCAGCATATTAAAAATATACCTTTTGTTGTAAAAATCTAATGGAAAAACATCTGAAGAAGTTGGTGGGGACAGAATATTTTTATGGACACATAAATCGTAAAATTGCCTTCCCACTAATGAAACAGCTGTAATATAAAAAAATCCAGGAAATAAACGCAGGTTATAAAAAAGAAAACGCGAGTCTTTGAATTTTCAACAAAATTTTGCACTATATATATATATATATATATATATATATATATATATATATATATATATAATTACTTAACCTAGTCACATAAATTAATATGCGAAAGTATAAATTTATGCGTAAACTTTAAGTATTTACTTCAACAGTGCTCAATAGTAGGGAGAACTAGGTAGTAAGTTATGAAATATATATAATGCAATTAAGCAACACAGAATATTCTGCGTTTAATCCACGCTAGGATTCATCAGGCTTAAATTAAATACCTACAGATACTAGTGTTTCATCCTTTTGGGAATCATCAGTGAAGGGTGTCACGATTAAAGCCTGATGAATCCTAGCGTGGATAAAACACAGAATATTCTGTGTTGCTTAATTGCCATATATATTTCATAACTTACTACTATACATATATATATATATATATATATATATATATATATATATATATATATATATATATATATTCCTTCACCATCTGCAAAATATATGATTCTATTATATGTCCATATCACTATATTTTTGTCTAGAATAAATCAGTGTGGCTAAACAGAGCGAGATTTAAAGCAGGAATTGCGTCCTTTATTGTAAAAACTGAACTAACAAATTCGTTACGCGAAGTGGTTGAAATTATATCGTATCTAAATGGAATTATCCATTTGTTTACATTTTTTGTGATGCTGATAACTGAAAGAAGTCAATTCTTTTTACAGAAATGTATTGCTTTGTTTGCTACGTGTAAACCCTCATTTTTTCTTGTAGATTGCCCCGCCCAAAAGGTGAATATATATATATATATATATATATATATATATATATATATATATATATATATATATATATATATATATATAATTGAATTACCTAATTAACTAAACTGCCAATACAATTGAAGTTCATAATAAATATTCATATATATATATATATATATATATATATATATATATATATATATATATATATGAATATTATGAACTTCAATTTGTGTTGGTAGTTTAGTTGATTAGGCAATTCAATTAATACTGCTAATTACTAGGTGTGGCTAAAGAAGCATTTTATATGATAATTACAACTGTTCTAATAAGAGGTGATCTCATCAAGCCTTGATGGGTGTGTGCGCTTGCGGGTAGATCATAGTTGCAATCTGCAGCAATTTAATTAAATACTTTCATTGTGAATCTGCACAACACCAACATTTGCCCTAAATGCATTGTATGTCAACTATCTATTACGCACATTTCTTTTTACTGTTACACTTTTCATCATCATCGTTGAAGGACTTTTACATGACGAAATCCACATGTTTGGATGAAGTGAATGATTGACGTATTTTGGTTAAAAATTTACCTTAGTAAACAGAAGTGACGAAGCCATATGTGAAAAGGAATTCTTTCTTTTTCTGGACAGACAGCCGAGTGAGGCAAACACAGAAAAGTTGCTTTCCTCACCCCCTCTCAAAAACACAATGGTAAAATAGTGCATAGCCCAAGACATCTCTCTGTCTGTATCTCTCTCGCTCTGTATCTCTCTCGCTCTTTCTCTCTCTCTCTCTCTATCTCTCTCTCTCTCTCTCTCTCTCTCTCTCTCGCTGAGCTGAGCTGAGCTGAGACAGTAGGTACTTATTTGCTTCTCCACGTAAGCAAAATATGACACAAGGTGGGTTTTTATGTGGAGTTAAAGGGAAGGGGGAGGAGATGATATATAGGGTTGCCCCTATATGGACTCATAACCAATTGCCACAAGGGCAATGGTCTCAAAGCGTAGCATCTGCGGGAACAGATGGTATTTATTTGCTCCTCCACCGAGCAAATTAGGCACTAGGCCGATTTTTAATGTGAGGAGTGAAGGGAGGGGGAAGGGAAAAAGGGGACCAGCTCCCGAGAGGTGGGAAATGGGAGCTGGTTAATGGTCAGGCATGTGGGGTTGCCCCCACATCTGGTCTTTGCTAGTCATAGCTGGTATTTGCTAGTCATAGCTTGCAGTATCTGCGGGAACAGATGGTATTTATTTGCTCCCCCACCGAGCAAATTAGGCACAAGGCCGATTTTTAATGTGAGGAGTAAAGGGAGGGGGAAGGGAAAAAGGGGACCAGCTCCCGAGAGGTGGGAAATGGGAGCTGGTTAATGGTCAGGCATGTGGGGTTGCCCCCACATCTGGTCTTTGCTAGTCATAGCTGGTATTTGCTAGTCATAGCTTGCAGTATCTGCGGGAACAGATGGTATTTATTTGCTCCCCCACTGAGCAAATTAGGCACAAGGCCGTTTTTAATGTGAGGTAAAAACCAGCTCCCCTAAAAGTAGGCAAAAAGGGGTCACTCTGGTTACCAAAAATAATAATTGTCCCAGTATAGAGGGTTTCCCCTCCATTGACTGGTACAAATTATCTTAAGTGCAGCATCTGCCGGAACAGATGGTATTTATTTGCTCCCCCACCGAGCAAATTAGGCACAAGGCCGATTTTTAATGTGAGGAGTGAAGGGAGGGGGAAGGGAAAAAGGGGACCAGCTCCCGAGAGGTGGGAAATGGGAGCTGGTTAAAGGTCAAGCATGTGGGGTTGCCCCCACATCTGGTCTTTGCTAGTCATAGCTAGTCATAGCTTGCAGTATCTGCCGGAACAGATGGTATTTATTTGCTCCCCCACCGAGCAAATTAGGCACAAGGCCAATTTTTAATGTGAGGAGTGAAGGGAGGGGGAAGGGAAAAAGGGGACCAGCTCCCGAGAGGTGGGAAATGGGAGCTGGTTAAAGGTCAGGCATGTGGGGTTGCCCCCACATCTGGTCTTTGCTAGTCATAGCTAGTCATAGCTTGCAGTATCTGCCGGAACAGATACTACACTTTGATCTCAGCCAAAAGGCCGAGGATGTTTTAAAGCAGTGGTCACCAAACCTTTTTTTTTTTTTTTTTTTACTGCGGGGCGGATAACTGAAAGAATGACGAACGTAAGTTGCATAATCATTCTATTGAATACTTGCAAGCCAGAACGGAAGCGTTGGAAAAAAAGACGAAAAACTAAGTTTAGCATTAATCATGGGCGGAGGTGCACGTGCAATGAACAAAAATAAAAGCAACCAACATGTCTATTTACTAAAAAGTCATCAAAGAAAGCAATAATAACAAAAAGATAGTTACATCAGACATAATGCGCGCATATCCGAATATTACAAACCAATCAGCAAAAAGGTTAGTGAGATATTTGTGAAAGGTAGGGAAAAGCTTGACAAATTTAAATGCCTAATTTAAAGAACAAAGCAATCAGAAGGTCTCCGCATGCATTAAAATCTCCTAGCATTCTAAACATAATATTCAAATTGAAATTTTATCACAAAGTTTTATGTTCCATACGTTTTATCAAGCAAATTCAAATACAGTTGGAGAGCCGAATGAACTGACGTAGCGGGCTGGATTCGGCCTGTAGGCTGTAGTTTTGTAATTCTTGTTTTAAAGTACAGTATATAATAAATTCTCTGAATTTGTTTAAAAACAACATTTTTATTTATACAATTTTATTTGCCATTTTTCAAAACGTATTTTTTATTTTACTTGATAATAAATTCAAGATGATATTAGAAGGGGTTCTCCCAACACGGCTCAGGCAAAGACTTTCTTAAGGAAATCAACAGTAAAATACTGAGTATAAGAGCGGGTTTTCATAGAGTTGACGCACTATTCTTTATAAATGCTGTGGAATGGAAAAATAGAAATAATCAAATATCTGTTTCATAACTTTTTAAAAACATTGACTTAAAAATAACTATTGATATTTATACATCAAGTAGTAAATTTTAGATGTTGCTCTCAGCTTAATTAACACTACAACAATTTAAATGCATGTACAAAAAACAATCTGGAAACTTATTTAATTGGTTGGTTGGTTGGTTTTGTTTTACGGCATATCAACCCTTTTCGGGTTATTTAATGCCGAATCCAAAGATTTTGAAGAAAAATTTTTAATAGAATATATTTGTTGTTTTCAAGTCGGTTTCTATTTAACCCATAGTTGGAACCCTAACAGGTACTACCACTCCGGGTCAGAGTGGACCTGGGAGCAATGGTAATTAAAGGGTGGCTCCACACTCCCCAAAGCCCGCAAGCTGGGGCCTCACCACTGGATATAGTTTAAGGTAATATCCAGGACCCCATTGAGGGACTTTTACCCTCTGCAGGGAGGCAGTCGGTGTATTCTAATGCCCCACCGACAGGGCCGGGAAACTTATTTAAGGCACTTCGTTAATTATATATATATATATATATATATATATATATATATATATATATATATATATATAATAAAATATATATATATATATATAATAAAATATATATATATATATATAATAATATATATATATGTAATAAAATACGCATCAAGTGCGCTTGAAAGCCAAATCACAACATAATATTAGGAAAATAAAAAAATATATTTTACTTGTTTGAAATTTATCACAAATATGTTTCAGAGGTATCCTCCATCTTCACTGTGTTGTTTTTTCTTTTTTTTTCTTTTCTTCTTCCTTGCCATGTTGTAAATTTGGAGAAGAAGTCTGTGGAGAGCCGCGCGTTGTTTCTAGCGGTTGTATTTTGAAATGTTTGAACTGTTGCGTGACCAACGCGAGAATAACGTCAAAGGATGAGAGTTCATATAGAAACGTTGTTTTATTTTCAATAAAATAAAATACGCATCAAATGCGCTTGAAAGCCAAATACAGCGTACTATTAGGAAAATAAACAAATATTTTACAATGCTTCTATATGAACTTGTAGTGGAAATTGTAGTGTGACTGCAGTCACAGAGGTGGGCTGCATGTGCAAACTCGAAACCCGAGCGATGGGAGATAAGAAGGCGACAAATCATCAGGTTCGATCGTGGATTAATTTGCATAAATGAGACAATATAAAGCCGGGAGTTAAGATGTTTGAGGAGAGTCGAGCCGTTGAGTTCTCGAGAACCGAATGGAACCTGGTTATAGCGGAGAGTGTCGCTGAGAATCGAGTCCAGGTTTTTTTTTTTTTTTCGATTAGAAGCTATTTCGGCTTTAAATGTGGAACCAATGCGGCCGCGATGAAATGGGAAATTTTAAATGATTCGCGTCAAACCTAAAAAATTAAAAGTCGCGTTAAAAATTGAAAAGCGTTGTCGAAGAGAGAATTGAATGAGTCGTGTCAAACTGCAAAGGTTAAAATATGAAATGAGTCGGACTTTTTTTTTGTCTTTTTGTTTGTTAATCCCAGTGGGATTCGTTGTATTTCTTTAACTATCGTCGTCAAATGAACGTGTTGGAATGCAGTTCGGTCTACTTGTTTGTATTAAAGTCGTCGTTTTTAAACGTGGAATTTGGAATGAAATTCGCTTATATTTGTTAAAAAAAAAAATGTCGTCGTTGTTAACAGAACTTAAAGATTCGATTCGGACCACCTGTGTGTAATAAAGTCGTCGTTTTTCACCGAGGAATTTAGAGGGAAATCCTGTTGTGTTGAAAAGAAAAAAGTTATCGTTTTTAAACGAAAAATATTTTACTCGAGTACAATTCGAGTCGGATTTTATTGTGTGTGAAAAAGTCATCGTTGAACTTGAAATGCGATTCGGATGACTTGTATCTATAGAAGTCCTATTTCAATGCGGAATTTAAAATGAAACCCTATTGTGCTGACAAGGAAAAAGGGTGTCGTTTTTAAACGATAGATTTATTTTATAAAAGTACAATTCGAGTCGGATTTTAATGTTTGAAAAAGTCATCGCGGTTAAAAGAACTTAAAATGTGGTTCGGACGACTTGCATGTATTTAAAAGTTATTTTAAATACAGAATTTAAGATGAAATCATGTCGTGCTGAAAAGGAGAAAAAAGGTGTCGTTTTTGAACAATAATTATTTTGGTGAGAATACAATTCAAGTCGATTTTGTTTTTGAAGAAAAAGTAGTTGCTGAAGAATTACACTGCGATTTAGTCAACTTGTATGTAAAGTCGCTTTTAAATGAGAAATTTAAAAATTAATTTCTGTATCTAGCCGTGTAGCCTCACTTTTTGCTAAGTAGTATCTATCTTTGTCGGAGAGTAGTGAGCGCTAGCTGTCTCTAGCGGTGTAGTGAGCGCTAGCTGTCTCTAGCGGTGTAGTGAGCGCTAGCTGTCTCTAGCGGTTTAGTGAGCGCTAGCTGTCTCTAGCGGTTTAGTGAGCGCTAGCTGTGTCTAGCGGAGCGTCGAGCGCTAGCTGTGTCTAGCGGAGCGTCGAGCGCTAGCTGTGTCTAGCGGAGCGTCGAGCGCTAGCTGTGTCTAGCGAAGCGTCAAGCGCTAGCTATGTCTAGCGAAGCGTCGAGCGCTAGCTGTGTCTAGCGGAGCGTCGAGCGCTAGCTGTGTCTAGCGGAGCATCGAGCGCTAGCTGTGTCTAGCGGAGCGTCGAGCGCTAGCTGTGTCTAGCAGAGCGTCGAGCGCTAGATGTGTCTAGCGGAGTGTTGAGCGCTAGCTATGCCTAGCGGAGACGAATAATACTTTCCTACCTAGTTTATGAATATTAGTAAATTAGTAAACACTCTAACCGTATAGGAAAAAATGTAAAGAATTAGGTTCGTATTTTCAACCGATGTAAACTCTTTTTAGATATAACACTGGTTAACAAATTATATAAAATAAATAATGGATAAATAATAATAATTAATAATAATAATAATAATAATAATAATAATAATAAGTAATTTCTTTGTAAAAATTTGTTTAAAATTCCACAACATTTTAATTCATACGTTGAATAAAACATGCTACGCTTTACAATATAAACCAAGATGGCTGCCAAAACAAACACATGATGATTTTTTTTTTCTTGCAACATTATATTGTCATACATTTTTTTCTATTTAAACAAAGAATTTCTAATTTTTATGAAGAGTATATGCACGAAAAGAGCCGGTATTGACATAATAACCATTTCTTTCTGAATAACGAAACGAATCTGGAAAAAATGTACCGAATATATATATATATATATATATATATATATATAATATATATAATTTTATTATCCACGCACACATATTTCGGCATTTAAAACTCGTCAGCATGGCTGAACCTAGAGAGATCTAAAACAAGAACTCCAGAGTTAGAAGCATGAAGTTCTATCATTGAATTAACTACCATTAGTGTTGCACTTTTTTTTTTTTTTTTTTTTTTTTTTTTTTTTTGCTAATTATTTAAAAAAAAGTGCATTTTGTCTTAAATGCTATTTGTGAATAATTTTTCCTCCACTACTCTGATGTGTCCAGAGAAGTAGCGATATATATATATATATATATATATATATATATATATATATATATATATATATATATATATATATATATATATATATCAACAGTATGTTATTTGATGTGACAGGGGCGCGTTCAGAATAAATTTTTCTCTTTAGAGCGCACTTGAAACATGAGACTTGACCTTTATATTTTAAACATTAATTCAAGCCATTATATATATAAAAATAATTTTATAAAATAAACAATAGGCTCTCTACAGTGCAATGTAGACTACAATGTATTGTTAACTAAGTCACTGTGGGGAGGCATGTGAAGCTTCCTCCTGGTGCACATCATATGTTTATATATATATATGTATATAATATATATATATAATTATTCTTTTATTACATACAGACAAATTGTTCAAACAAGCGGAAGTCATGAATGTTGCATTAATGCTAGTTGATTGCCTCTTAGTTTCTATTTCCCAGACTGTGCCCATCCGTAATTATTCTTATAGATAATTATAGTTAAATAATAATCATTTTTTTATTATCTACAAACACTAGTGTTTCATGTTTACACAGTCATTAGTGTAGGAGGTAATAATTTCTGCCAGTCGAAAGATTCGAATCAACCACTTTCGGCTCCATTTTCTAAGCTTTTTACCTCCAGGCCACCAAGCAGTTGCCAGAGGAATTAAAGAAATTAACAACTAATAAACACCCAATTCGGGCGCAGACATTAGACAATCCAGAGTGTTCGAACGAGCAGAAGTCATGAAGCATAGATCTGGACGATTTATATGTATTAGATATAAATAATAAATATTTAATGAAGAATTTCATGGCGGCTATAGACCAATGGTTCTCAACCTTTTTTTTTAATCATGACTTTCTTTTCTTTTTAGTGTATTTTGGTGAACCCTTATTGTTTATTTTATTTTTCAGTAATGTAAAGAAAACCAAAGAACATATATCAACAGTTTATCTTGAAGGAAGACTGAACCGATATTAACGTTACATGTACCATGGGGGTCCACATGGACTCCGGTTGAGAATCATTGCTATAGACACAAGAGTGATGTCGCTTTCCAACAGCTGTGCACTTTATTTCCGTCTCTGTTGAACAAAATATGGGCAATTATTCCTTGGACTTCAGATCCACAAGGTGCTAAAAGGGTGGGAAATTTGAGATTTTTTTTTTTTTTTTACTCTCAATGAAGTGAAACCAGGAGAAGCATTTAAATCAGTTTGCCATTGCTTCCTTTCTTTGCGAACATCTGGCCACAAAATTGTCACCGGAAGCCATTTAAGATTTCACCCTTCATTCCTACTTCAACATCTTTTCCTGCTGATCCTGAGTGATGATCATGGAATAAAACGCTGCTGAGAAAATTGAACAATCATCAAATGGATAATGCCCCCCTCCCCAAATTGATAGGAACCTCCGATGGGATGCTCCAGCCTAACATC
The DNA here is from genome assembly GCF_053919585.1 of Euprymna scolopes. Taxonomy (NCBI): domain Eukaryota; kingdom Metazoa; phylum Mollusca; class Cephalopoda; order Sepiida; family Sepiolidae; genus Euprymna; species Euprymna scolopes. The sequence goes on from NC_136503.1 coordinate 77,114,537, forward strand.
CCAGAAGTTAAGTACACAATATTACCACAACGGGAGCCTAACTTTTTTTTTTTTTTTTTTTAGCAATTTAATTTTTTTTTTTTTTGGTGCTAGCACACTTACTGATCCGCGCTACTTTTTAAATAGTATTTTCAAGTTTAATTAAAGTTTCTTTTTTTTTTTTTTTTTTTTACACCGGCATCTTCATATTATCAAGGCCAAGAGGCAACTCAAGGATAAGGGTTAAAGAGTGTACAGTAGAAATTGGACAATATAGTAATCATTAGTAATGAAAATTCGGTAAATTTGATAACTTATATGGAACGGCTCATCAAGAACTTATTTACGTTAGACTTGAACACAACCATATTGTAGTCAACCGGAAAGCAGGAAAACGGAAGACAATTCCACAGGCGTGCAGTTCTAAGAAAGAAGCTTTGTTCATGGAATCTACGTTTAGGTTAAGCACAGATAAAGAGTGAGGTGAATTATTGATAGTGTTTTCAGCTAGACGAGTGTTTCTTGTGAAAGTTTGGCGAGGGGGGGGGACCATAGACTTAAGCTTAGTCATATATGTTTTTTATTAAATTATAAGGTTAAAGTACAGAATAGGTACAAAACGCTCTCCCCTCCTGTTAAGAATGACTTTCTAAATAACGTTATTATTTCAGCACGGATCAATAAGTGCACTAATACCTTTTTTTTTTTATCGCATATCAAATAACTATGTTTATTTAAGTTAATCTGTTATATATGTTGTAAAACTATTTAGATATTTTAAAAATATATTTCTTTACAGAAACATGAAAAAATTCAATGTTTCACATTTTTTAAAAGGTTTTAGCAGTTTCAAAAAGGTGAATATGTAACAGAAAATACTTTAACAATTTAAAAATCTGAATATTTCACATGACAAAATATAATATAAAGCTAAATGTCTGTCTGTTTCTCTCTCTCTCTCTCTCTCTCTCTCTCTCTCTCTCTCTCTCTCTCTCTCTGTATGTGTGTGTATGTTGGGGGGTCACGAATAGCTCCTATATGGTTGACTATTTTAAAAAAACTGATTACATATAATGATAGAAGATGTATCGAGACACAGGAATGAGTATGTTTGATCATGCAGAACGGTGGTTTATTAAAATTGTGGGGTCTGCGTTCGCGCCTGGTCCACAAAGTATGGAAATAAAAAATTTTAAAATTAAAAAAACAAACGTTTACAAGTGTTTTTGATATAGATGTACATAATAATACTTTGATAAGTATGTTTTAATTTAAATAGGGATGGTATAATAAAATTGTGGGGTCTGCGTTCGCGCCTGGCCTCCATAGAATGGAAATAGGCACCCACTTTAATAAAGACTTTTCATATCTATCTGCGTAAGTATATTTTGATAATTATGTTTCAGTTTGAAGTAATATGGTATAGTAAAATTATGGGGTGTTCGTTCACGCCTGACCTCCATAGAATGGAAATATGTCACAAAGTTTAACAAGGTTTTTTAATATAGATCCACAGAATATTGTGATAAGTGTTTCAGTGTGAACAGGTATAATATAATAAATTATGGGGTTTATCTATTTTAGTTTTACTTTAATCATATTTTGTTTTGGTTTTGATACCCCTGAATTCGAAGCTATCTCTTTACATAGCCTTTCCTTTTCATAACCTATCATACTTTCATAATTCAGAGTCCATTTTCTGTAGGCTGTTTTTGAACTCAGTCAACGACGGGTACTTTTGCTAGTATATATATATATATATATATATATATATATATATATATAATTATTTTTTTGCTATAATAATTAAATACCTACAGACACTAGTGTTTCATCCTTTCGGGATTCTTCAGTGCAGGGTGTCACGATTACTATCAGTCGATTAGCGGAGGCCGTATCCATTCGGCTACCATTAACCGTGTGAAATAGCGTTGAATTTTAAACATTTTAATTTAAATGTTCATTACGTCAGACAGACAGTGATCAAATCGTTATACGATGATCTACGCATAAGAGCTAAATTGACCGACTTTTAATTCAACTGAAAGTGCTCAACGATAAGAAACGAATTTCTTTATAAACGAAACGTTTCTTTTAAACGAATTTCTTATATATATATATAGTAGTAATATATATGTAGTAACCCATCGTGGTGAGACATCAGGATGCTCTAGATGAAGATTCTATTTCGTCAGTTAAATTTTCGTCTAGGTGACGAAAATTAAGAGAAAAATGCCGGCTGAGTTCAGACAGAAAAGTCTTAAAAATCAAGTCAAAAGGGTCGATTTAGCCATGTGCGGTCAGGCATTGTCGTAGAGGAGAATTGGGCCTTTTTCTGTTAATTAATGCTTGGTGTTGCTGTCGAAGTTTCTGATGCATTTCAGCTATTTGCTGACAGCACTTATTTCGCCTGCATTAAAAAAAAACTGTATGGATGAGACCGGTTGCAGATCACCAAACAGTCAGCAATACCTTTTTTTGGCGCAACTCTGGCTTCGGGAAGTGTCGTGGAACTTTGTCAGCATTTAATCACTGAACTGAGTATTGCCAGTTATCGTAAAAAAAAACTACTTTTCACCGCAAGTCACAACCTGGTCGAGAAACGGATCGTTCTTGTTGCGTAAAAGGAGGGAAAATGACACTTCATAACGGCGTTTCTTTTGGTTGTTGTTCAATTCGTGACGCACCCATTTATCAAGAATTTTTATCGTTCCAATCTCTCTCAAATAGTTGAAAATCATTGTATACGTTATATCTAATTCAAAAGCAAATTCTCTAACAGTTGTGCATGGATTGATTTCAATTAAAACTCTTAATTGATTGTTGTCATCATCCAATGGCTGATCACTATGCTCATTATCTTCAAGACTCTTCCTGCTGCCACAAAATTTCTTAAACCACCATTGTGCTGTGCATTCAATATTGGAATCGTCGCTTCACTATGTTAGATACAAAATGGAAAAAAGCAAATTCGCACAATTTTCTTATTTCAATTCAAGCCAGGTCGAAAAACTGCTGAAACAGCTTGCGATATCAATGAAGCATTTGACCCATTTTGTATCTAACATAGTAATGGGACGATTCCAATATTTTTTTCTGATTCCGATACAATTACCGATTCCGATTCTTTATAAATCTCTAAATATTTAACTATGAAAGTGTTATTTTGTTCTGGTTCCTGTAGAAATAAATCTTAAATGTCCCTATATTTTCTCAAACGTAAGAACACACTTGTGAGGGTGTGGTCTAGAGATTTTAGTCTTACTGGAAGTTTAAATCAGCAAATATTTATAATTTTATTATTGCTACGAGCAGTGGAAGATATTTCTTAAACCAAAATTAAATAAAAAGATAATTTAAGGAATCGATTTTGGCATTGGAAAGTAGGCTCAAATGTTTCCGATACCGATTCTGATACCTCCTAAAACCTCGGATTTTTCTGATTCTGATTAATCGTCCCAACACTAATTCAACGTTCTGTAAAGAAGACATAATTGTTTTAAAATGATTGTAATTTAAACGATTAGATAGAACGAAAAACGCTCTTTAAAATGATATACAAAGTAAAGATATTATAACGAAAACTTATTTGAAAATACATCATTTGAAATCAAAATTGAAAATTCCGCAAGAACCTTCTTGTTAACCTAATAGATACATAGAGAGAGAGAGAGAGAGAGAGAGAGAGAGAGAGAGAGAGAGAGAGAGAGAGAAATTGATTGTTTGATTAATAAATGAATTGTACTTGTATACATTATGTTCAATCACTCAATAGATGATAAGAAAAAAAAGCTAAGAGGGTCCTTCTAAAAGTAAAGACTCCTATTTTTAACTCAAAATGTAATCTTGTTTGGGAACCAACACACGTTGTGGCCTCAGTCGCGAATCCATAACCTTGAGCCCCTGGAGGGGCATAGGCCATCCACAACTTTGTAGATGCTTTAGAAGAGAGGAGTTCTTTTTTTAGGGTGAGGGTGCTGGTCTCGCACCCAACCTTCTCAGGAGGTACATACAGCACCTAGCCTTCCCAAGTGGTCACCCATCTGGTACTGGCCAGGCTCAACATTGCTTAACTTTGGTGATCTGGCAGGAATCAGCGTGTCAACATGACTGTGCTGTACCTTTCACTCGTGAAGCAAAGAATAGAAAAGAACTTCAACAATGACATTTATTTCCTCATCGTCATGGCCGTGACGTCACCCACGTGATCGTCTTCTCTCACATGATCTCGAACGTTCTTTCGTTCCGTGCTCCACATCTCTTTTGTGATCGTCCTTTTTCTCTTTTTTTTATAGTCTTTTTTCTTTGCCAGTGACGTCATTTCGCAGGCATTTGCATACATGCATTTGTGCTATGTTACAGAGGTACAAAAACGGAAGTAGTACCGTTAAAACGAGCGACCTTTTGTGTTCAAGAATTTATTTTTCTACATAGTCACCACCATTCTCAATGCATTCTTTTCAAGAATTCGATAACGCACCTCTGTTGCAATGCACGTCTATTGCAGGGGCTGCTTTCTTAGAATCTCACACCGTCAATATCTGCAATAGAGAGATGAAACTTTCAGGTCATGAATATAAAAGTTCAGTCATCATGATGATGTATTTTGCAATCCCCCTCTGATTCATTCGGGCGGAATAAAAAGTAAGGGGCAATACTTTTGGGGACTCCCCTCGTGCATTTTTCAACAGTATAGACAGGATTTAAAGCTTTTTGATTTATGTCAAAGATAAAATTATTCTTTGTTCCTGCTTAGTTCTTTGTAATTACCAGCCCTTTCAGTGAACCCAACCTTGATTTGCCCCCTCTGATTCCAACTTTGGACGTTATATCCTTTCAATCAGATTATAAACCATTTTTTTTTTTTTTAATCTATCCATGTGTTGGTTAATGACTGATAGGAACTCTCCACTCGATGAGGAATAAAAAGTACAAATTTTGTTTGGACACAAAAAATATGGTGTCAAGTGGGGATCGTTCTTTGAAACAAAGATTAGATAAAGTCTTCCCATTCTAAGGGTTTTTGATTTTTTTTTTTTTTTTTTTTTTTTTTTTTTAAAGGAAGGTTCAGGAAGTTGTTTTTAAGAGAGGAAATCTTAGGAAATTAAGGATGGAATTTTTATGCCTCCCAAGTGTGTAAGGGAGCGGGCTAGAACATTATGTCTTAGTAATAGAAAACATTGTGTGCGTGTTTAAGGAAAAAATACAAGGCTGTTTTACGCGTACACACACACACACACACACACACGCACACACATATATTAATGATGGGACGATTCCAATATTTTTTCTGAATTCCGATAAAATTACAGATTCCGTACTAAATTCCCGATGGAGACTTATAAGTAATGTTTCAACAATCTCTTTGTAGTTGGGCGCCTTTATTTTTCTTTAGAAGAATTTTACTACATTCGTAAATGCCGTCCAGGCACTCAATTCTGCAGGATTCATAAAATTACAAAAATTTGTGTCATACATTAAATTTCGAATCTAAATCAAAACTTCTAGCTTTTAATTGCTCTATGGTTCGGCCTGGAAATTTCATGCAAATATATTTGAAACAGTCGCCATCTTTCTCAAGAGCCTCCACAAACTGTTTCATGATGCCAAGCTTTATGTGAAGAGGAGGAAACACAATTTTGGAATCTTGAGAAAAAAAGCCGTAGTAGTGAAAAAGGAGGAAAATTGACCTCTGAAACAGTGGCTTAACTACTATCAGTGGACAAAAGGAGGCTTGGTCGTCTTCAGAACTAAGCAATTCCAATTCGAGCAAGCCTTTAAACACTGAAGCAGGAATTTCATTGCAGTGTGAAATTGGCCTAGTTACAGACTTGAGGTTTGGATAGACCAATGAATTCGTGTTCTTCCTGTTGATTCCCTTCATTTTGATCGCTCAAAAATAGCAGTCATCGAAATGGTTTTCCAGTTCATGCCAGACCATTGGAATACCAAAGCGGAGTGACTTTCTATCCATCTTTTGTCCACTATCGAAGATGCTCAACACATTTCTTGCATATAATATGGGGTGCCCATGCCTTATCTTGACACCTAGCATTACTTTGAAGTAAGCAAGATAAGAACACTTCACAAATTCACTGATTCCTTTCCTGTTGGATTGCATCGTATATTTCCCGCAAATATATCAACATACATTGGGATTGTTTAAACAACTTCGCCTAGGAGATAATGTAGCTTCATTTTGGCTCCAAAAATCTGCAACGAAAATAATTCAGCTTAATTATTTCCTATTTGACTTATAAATGGGTTCCTAACATTAAGAGAATAAAAGTTACTTAGACTTAGAAATCAACAGAAACATACCAGAACCGGTAGTACTATTTACTACTCAGTGTCCACTTCTTACAAATTACATGCTTCATTATATAGTGAATTGTACTCTAATCGTTAGTGATATCATAATCAATTAACATACATCAAAATAAAACCCTACAATTGTAATTATGAAGCAAGAATGAAGATAGTAATATGCCACAATTGGTAGGCCTATTTATTACTCAGTGTCCACTTCTTACCAACTACGTATTTCATTGTATACTAAATTTGGCTTTTACTTTAAGGTTTGTGATGTCATAATCAATTAATATACATCACAATAACAACCTACAATTGTAATCATGAAGCAAGAATGAAGATAGTAACATGCCACAATTGGTAGGCCTATTTATTACTCAGTGTCCACTTCTTACCAACTACGTATTTCATTGTAAACTAAATTTGGCTTTTACTTAAAGGTCTTTGATGTCATAATCAATTAATATACATCACAATAACAACCTACAATTGTAATTATGAAGCTAGAATGTATATAGTAACACGCCTAATGTACTGTCATTGCATGCACCTACGCTTCATAGTCAGATAAACTATTCTAAAAAAATAACACCCCTGAAGACTAGTACATAATCCACAGGTATATATATATTTAAAGAGAAAAAGTAAAAACTGAAAGAGGAAAAATGACGGGTATGAGAAAGTAAAAACAATAACAACAATAGGAGAATGAAGGAGTTAAAGAAATCGAAAAACTGAATAATTTCGTAAAGAAATGGAACATGAAATGTCACATTGCATGACAAAGTAAACAAAAACATTGTCCAGAAGAAGAAATGAGTAAAACATACTGCTGATGCCGAGGATGGGAAGGGATAAAAAAGAAAGAGGCGTGCTGTGTCGCTAGTGGTTGGAAAAAGGGAAGTAAAGACCAACCGGAAGAGGAAATTAGGAAGAAAGTAACTTTTTAGTTAAAAGTAATTACAAGGGAGATAATGGGTTCAAAATAGGGGGGGGCAGAATACCTAATTTTAAGGTAAAAAAAGGTATAGAATAGCAAATATCTCAACAACTTAACTTGATGAGAAAAAATTAATATGGTTTTTGGAATCAGCATCCCCGAATTAGTCTAAATCAGCTTAGAAACTATGGACACCAAAAGTGTGTTAGCCAATATTATATATATATAGTTATCACTAGATGTCACATATAAAGAGCATATTTATCCAGCACTTCTAATTGATGTAATCTCCATTTTGAATCAACGAGTAAACTTATATGCATTAGTATATATCTTTATATTGTCAGTTTTTTTTTTCATTTCTCTTATATATATATATATATATATATATATATATATATATATATATATATATATATATATATATATATATATCCAATTGTACAAATGCAACTTTGTGCATGTGTGGGTGAGTGCATTCCTTATAGACTTCGAAATTGCTGAAGAAAGTTTCTTTAAAATTTACAAAACTTTAGTGTATAAGTCTGGGAGAGATCTTAGTTAAGTTATGTCTCAGAATACCCCCAATAATTACCGATAAATGATAATCAAAACCGTTATTTTAATTTATCTATCATCGGTAAAGCCATTTTTTCCATGTTATTACTTAGCAACAATGATAGAACAACGGGCAGTGAAAATTCTACTGCAGGTAAGTTGATAGCATTTTTTTTTTTGTATTTTTTTTTGTTTTTTTGCAAGACGTGGTCTGATGGTTCAAGCCCCGCATGTAAATTTCCTAATATTTTTTCCTTAACTGCAAAGAATTTTATAAGACTTGAAAATTTATGTGTTCTTTTTTTAATATATAATAAGTTTTGAAATATATGTCGAGTAAGTAATGCCCCTGACCCACTTCCAGTTGTCTGATCTAGCTGAAATTTTGCATCTGCAATTATTTATATCTACGGGTTATGTGGCAAATTACAGCTCTGAACTAATTGTGGTTTCTGTTTTACAGGTGTTTGAACTGAGTCAGGTGTGAAATGGAGCCTGTTGAATGTCGAGCAGTGATCTGGTTTTTGTATTTGAAAGAACGCACACCACATGAGACTTTTGATGAAATGAAAGAAACTAATGGTGATAATGCCCCATCATATGTCCTTGTAAAACGCTGGCATCGTAAATTCAAACATGGCCGGGAGTCTGTGGAAACAGCTCCCAGACCTGGTCGCCCCCTTCTGCCATTGATGAGGCATCTGTCCGTCAAGTTGAGACTGCCATTTTGGAAGATCGGCGCATTACTATTCGCCAAATAGCCCAAGATATCTAGATTAGTATAGGGTCTGTGGAAACTATCATTCATGACCATTTGCATAGGCATAAGGTATCTGCCAGATAGATTCCCAGGTTGCTCACACCATTAACGGACTTGAGGCGAAAACATGTGAAGTGCTCGATGATGAATTTGGAGATGTACCAAGAAGAGGAGTCAAAGTTTTTCAAAAGACTGATTGTACAGGATGAAACCTGGGTCCATCACTATGATCCAGAGACCAAAGCCCAGTCAATACAGTGGAAGGACTTGGACTCATCACCCCCAAAGAAAGCAAGGGTGCAGCCCTCCGCTGGCGAGGTTATGCTCACAGTCTTCTGGGACCAAGACAGAGTAGTGAGGACAGATTTCCTGGCAAAGGGTACCACAATTACAGGAGCATATCATGCTTCACTTTTGAGGAAATTAAGGGAAGCTATCAAAATCAAGAGGCGAGGCAAGATCAGCAAAGGTACCTTCCTCCTGCAGGACAACGCTCCAGTCCACAACTCGCCTGTCGCCAGATCAGAAGCATGGGCATGTGGTTATGAAATCCTTCCCCATCCTCCTTACTCTCCTGACATTGCATCCTCTGACTTTCATGTCTTCCCAGACATGAAATTGTTTTTGAAAGGAAAACGTTTCCCCGATGATGCAGCCTTGATTTCTGAAGTCATGTCGTGGTTGGAGGACCAACCTGGGGTGTTCTAAAATAACAGTCTCTAGAGCTGCATCAAACGATGGGAGAAATGCATAACTCTGGCTGGTTCATATGTAGAGAAAGACTAATAACTGTGCCAAGTTTCGTTGTTCTACTGCTATGGGAAGTGGGTCAGGAGCATTACTCATTGCACACCCCTCATGTGTATATATATATATATATATATATATATATATATTAATTTTATTTTTATTTCGGACTATTAGTCTGATCTTTTATTAGTTGTTGTTTTTTTATCTTTTTATTGGTTCACAACGTTTCGGCCAACTTCCTCTGGCCTTCGTCAGGTGGTAACCGCGACGGATAGGAACTTTGAATCTCCTAACTGCATTCTCAGCCATCACTGCCATCCGTAGTTGTTGTCGTCTCACCACATTTTTGACTAATTACCTCTGGCACGCTTTGGGTGGGATTGAGACCGCTATCTTCAGACAATGTTCATCTGGAACCGTAGAGATTCAACGTCTCTATCAATTGCGCCATGGGCCCCGAAGGGCGATCAAGGTTGGATTCTTTGATCTTATAAATCCATATTTATTTATTATCTGATCTTCCATAGTCGGGTCCGTACCGATTGGTATATATATATATTATTCCTTAATTGGAATTTTTTTATTTTGAGATGAGCATTTTATGTTAATTTTATTTTTATTTCGGACTATTAGTCTCATCTTTTATTAGTTGTTGTTTATAGTGTTGTTTATATGTTGTAATAGTCCGAAATAAAAATAAAATTAACATAAAATGCTCATCTCAAAATAAAAAAAATTCCAATTAAGGAATAATATATATATATACCAATCGGTACGGACCCGACTATGGAAGATCAGATAATAAATAAATGTGGATTTATAAGATCAAAGAATCCAACCTTGATCGCCCTTCGGGGCCCGTGGCGCAGTTGATAGAGACATTGAATCTCTACGGTTCCAGATGAACATTGTCTGAAGATAGCGGTCTCAATCCCACCCAAAGCGTGCCAGTAATTGGTCAAAAATGTGGTGAGACGACAACAACTACGGATGGCAGTGATGGCTGAGAATGCAGTTAGGAGATTCAAAGTTCCTATCCGTCGCGGTTACCACCTGACGAAAGCCAGAGGAAGTTGGCCGAAACGTTGTGAACCAATAAAAAGATAAAAAAACAACAACTAATAAAAGATGAGACTAATAGTCCGAAATAAAAATAAAATTAACATAAAATGCTCATCTCAAAATAAAAACAATTCCAATTAAGGAATAATATATATATATATATATATATATATATATATATATATATATTAGAGAAAGAAAATTAAAACTGTAAGTTGAACTTTACAATCAAAATTTATTGTTCGACTGAATACTCCAAGAAACAATTTACAAAGTCCTTATTCCACGGAGTTTCAAAGAATGCTATTCCAATTATTCTTCTCAGCAGAGGACATAAAGAAATCAGCAAATTATATTTGTAGCAATGATAGAATTTTCTAGTTAAGACATTAAGTGAACCCGCAATTTATTATAGTTATAAATTGCCAAATAAAAAAATGAAAAAAATATTGGATATGTAAAAAACTAATATAACAACAAACCGCACATAATATTTCAGCTTGAATAAAACTCCTCTAGAGTTGATAAAAAATGCAAAATACTTCTTTAGATAGAATGTATTCCAAAATAAGTCCAGCGTGACGATGCAATTGGAAAGTTTTCAAAACAGTTTACCATTGCATATATCAGGTAAACACTACATCCCTTTGTTTTCATTCATATATATATATATATATATATATATATATATATATATATATATATATATATATATATATATATATATATATGTAATATTATTATTATTATTATTATTATTAAATATCCTAACCTATGCTGACGACGGCTTAAAGCTAGAAAGATGCATGTCCATAGGTTTACTTTTATTCACGTAATAATATTTAATAATAAAAATAAGGGTCGACTCACTCACACACACATACACATATATTTATATGAATAACAAGAAGAGTTTATAACTCTTTAAAAAACCGCTAAGGTAGCAGAAAAAAAATAATAACAGCGTTTTGAAGTTGTTATCGCTAAAAAGCGCCAACAACAAATCTTATACATATAATGAATGAATGACAAAAGTCTATATTCCAAAGTTCATGATGTTGACCATCTTACAATTTTTCCTTTAATTCAGTTGACATTTACAATTCTTGACAGTATCTGTTTTGTAGCGCAAAATCAATCACTTAATTATTATATCAATCAGTGAATCTATTTTGCCCCTTAACTCATCAGAAGAAATAGCAACAATCAATCCGTCAAAAGGAAATAAAGTGCGTTTTGACATGATTAAACATCCGAAAATTGGAAGAGAAGCTGTAAATACCTTATAGTTTTCTTACATTACTCCATTTTGAATTTAGAAATATAACTATTACATACATATATATATATATATATATATATATATATATATATATATATATAGTACCTATTTACTATGCCTCCCCACGGGACAGAGTTAGACCCCAAGGTCGTTTTTTAACGTGGAGAAAAGGTACAAAAATAAAAAATTGTCTCAGTCGTGAAGGACTGATCCTCCACCGAAAGAGAACAAGAAATGGAAGTGCAGCATCTGAAGAACAGATGGTGTTTATTTGCTCCCCCACCGAGCAAATTAGGCACAAGGCCGATTTTTAATGTGAGGAGTGAAGTGGAAATGGGGACCAGCTCCCCGGGGAGTAGGGGAGCTGGATAGTGACAATTGGTATGAAGGGTTGCCCCTACATTGACCAAGGTCTTATATGTGGGGTTACCCCCACATACGGTCTTTGCTTGCAGTATCTGCCGGAACAGATGGTATTTATTTGCTCCCCCACTGAGCAAATTAGGCACAAGGCCGTTTTTAATGTGAGGTAAAAACCAGCTCCCCTAAAAGTAGGCAAAAAGGGGGCACTCTGGTTACCAAAAATAATAATTGTCCCAGTATAGAGGGTTTCCCCTCCATTGACTGGTACAAATTATCTTAAGTGCAGCATCTGCCGGAACAGATACTACACTTTGATCTTGTTTATATATTTTATTGCTTTTTAAAAATTTTGAAAATACAATTAATTAAAAATAAAAGATTTTTGAACAACAAAATTAGGCACAAGGCCCTACAAGAAATTGGGGAGGGGAAGGGTTCAGGGTCTTTGTGACTAAAGTGATTAAAAAGTAATAAATGTAGACTTTGGAGTCTTACTCTTGACTGGCAACATTTACCAAAATACCTCATTCACTCTATGGATCTTAAACTAACTAATAAATCCCCAGCGTTTAAGAATCAAAACCATATTTACAATTAATAAACAGTTGTCTGTGTGTTTGTGTATGCATTTTTTTTTTTTTTTGAAATATTAATTTTGTGTGTGTGTGTGTGTGCATGTGTGAAAAAATAAAGTTCAATTTCATTGGTAAATAAAAAAGTTTTTAAATTAGGAAAAGGATTGCTCGTGGAGAGGGGAAAACTAATTAAAAGTGTTCATATGAAAAACAAAAAATAAATCCTACTGGGTTGTTAGTGAGACCCCCCTGTACTAATCTAGGTGACTAGACCCCCCCCCCCACACTGTTTTCCGGGGGAACCGAAAACAAGCAGGGCGATCCCTAATTGGGGATTGGGGAAAATATCTTAATGGCAGTGGGAGAAAACAAAGCAACGGGTGGAGGGGGGTTGGAAGGTGACCTCTGAGTAGGGGAGTGACCGGGGATGTTGAAAAAGCAAGGATGTGGCACAAAGGGGATGGGCAGACTCAGAGGTTCTCTAGTACCAAAAAATAAAATCAGGAACAGGATCTCATTTATACCACCAGTCAAGAGTCTTCTTAAGTTTTTCTTAGCTAGAACCTAAGCAGGATGGGTTCCGAAGGCCCCAGCACCGCCCGTGCCATGCTTAAGGAGGGAACACGTATTGAAACTTGGCTCCTCGACGGATGCACAAACTAGTGCTGTGCACCCACCTCTTGTCAAATTCCGCTCTAGGCAACCTCCTCCAATCGCATCTGATCTTTACTTTAAGCAGATGTTTAAAGTAAACGATCAGATCCCGATCCGGAAGAGATGTCCCTTCGCGGACCAACTTGAGGCGCGTGATCCAAATCACCATGCGCGCTACTGCCAGGATCGCCAGGATAACCATTCTTTCCTCCCTGGGGAACGGCGGCTCCATGTTGTACACAAAAAAACCTTCGTCGAGATCGAGCAGACATTCGGCATTGATGCGAGCCGTTACCCCCTCGACGTACTCCAATAAGGGCTGGATCCGGCTGCAACTAAAAAACGCGTGCCCGATCGTTTCGGGCTCGCGTTTGTCACAGCGCGGACAGAAGCCGCTTGTATTTTCTTTATACCAGCAGAGTTCGTCGAGAAGGGGCAGCACGTTACGGACCAGTCGCCAGGTAAGGGAAAATTCCGAGTTGTTCAGAATTTCCCGTCCCGGCGCCCAACTCCAATGAGAACGGACAACCTCCATCGACCATCCCATCCGCCTACAAAGTGGATCCTTCGCGGTCCCCTCCACTAGCTCTCGATATAGTTTCTTTCTTGGCTGATCGAGGACACTGGTCCCCGGCAAAGCTCTAAGAGCGGTCCGGCATTCAGAGAACAACTTAGACTCCCCCCTCGGCCTACGGCGACCTTCTACCGAGGGGTTGGATTTGAGATTGGGAAATGAGTTCTCAACCACAGGGACCCAAGGAGCGTCTTCTTCAAGCGAACGACCCAGGAAAGCCAATCTCTCGGCATTTCTATGACACAAGAGACTGGGCTGACCCAGGCCTCCCTCGCTCGGCCTCTGGACACAGACCTCTCTGCAGACATAATGCTTACCATCGTTCCACAATAGTGAATCGAGGCGCCCTTGCAAGCGGGTTAGTCGTTCTGCAGGGAGAGGAAGTACAGACAATCGGTAAAGGATGAGCGGAAAGACGTATGTAGCACACGCCTCCGCCCGACCCTTCAAGGACAATTTCCTTCCAATCCAAGTCTTCACCGACGATTTGACCTTGCCATATACTTCCGACCAATTCTTTTCCAGCTGAAGTCCCGGTCCAAGGCCAAGTAGCGGCCATAATATAAGAAAGTGAAACATCAAAAGCTTAAACAGTAATGTATTATTAGCAAATTTTTACCGAATAAATATTATGCTAAGCGGCAAAATTTTACATTTTTTTTATTTAAAAAAATCTAATACTTTTGGGCAAACATGAAAGAATGATGTAAAAAAATTTGCAAAACATTTTAAATTTAAAATTTAAAAACAACGATAGAACATTTCTAACAATAAGCTTAAGTACATTATTAGGAGTTTATTTTTGAAGCAATATGGCAAATTCTACACGGAAAACGACGTCTTTTGAAGAAAAAAAAAGCTCAATTCAATGCCAGAATGATTGTTCATAGTTGTAAAATATTATTTATCATGTAATTAGCAGCAAAAACGTTAGATGCAAAAACCAGAAATTGGCAGACCTCGAAAACCTTGCAAAGAGAAGATCGAAGAATTGAAAGAATTTCTACAAAATACCGTTTTGAAACTTCTATATCAATTACTCGTAAATTTAATGAAGAGACATGATTATAAGATTTCAAGGAACACGGTCCCTCACAGATTAAACATGCAAGATTGGATGCCTGTGTTATTATAACTCAATAACTTGAGTTTTATTTCTTCTGCCCGTCACACCAATAATTTCCTGGGTAAGGTTAACACTTTTGTCCAAACTTCCAACTTTTGTACACGTAACGCACCTTCTCTCAACTCCCAACCTACTTCAGCTAATTCAACTTATTGCTTTGAAATCCAACTTCAACATGAACAACCCTCTCAAAAATCAACCCTCTTTTATCTCCAACCAGGAGCATCTCATTTGCATATCGGGTGGTCAAATTGCAGGCATATAAAGAGATAAGGCAGCCATTTTTGTTTCTTTCTTCTTCATTCATTTCATTCCACGACCGACCCATTGAATTATGCACACGTGTTAATTAGGTAAGTCACACGTTTCCCTACAGTTATGTATTTGTTTTGGCCGATTGTTCAAAATGCGCTTTCCAGTCTGTATAATTGTTAATATCTATTTTGCCACTGATTCAATTTTTAAATATTTTATAGATCAACTGTGTTGTGTTTTCCTCGCATATATATACACACTGACAGCGAGGAAAAGACAACACAGGTGGGTGTGTGGTTGAGTCGTTAAGAAATGTGACAGCCCTGTTTCTCTCTGACCGACAGCCAGCTTTTCTCTTTTTGACGATTTATTTACATAAACATTCTTTTCCAACTGGAATGTTTAACATTTCCTATTGTCTAGTGTTTTAATCCTTTGACCGATATTGTCTCACATACTTCTGGATCAAATTATGCATTCCATTATACAATGGTGGAAAGTCCCGCATTTCTTCACATGGAATCCATATGCCTGTGTGCGCCCCATCGGATGTTTCTCTTCTCGGGGTCGTCTGCCTATATCCAACATCTGTATTCCGGTTTCGAAGCAGCTCATTTCAAAGCGGAATAAAAGGAGTGTGCAAGAGAACATGGTTGGACTGATGCACAATGGGATACAGTTTATTTAAGTGACGAGTCCAAGTTTACTATATTTGGTTCTGACGGAAAAACTCCCGGATGTTGTAGAATAGAGGAAAGACTATCTCCTCAATTTGTCAAGAAAATCGTTAAGCCTGGTGGCTGTAGCGTGATGGTGAGAGGAATGATTTCCTAGGTAGGAGTTGGCCCTTTTATCTGCATGCATGGCAATATCAAGGCTGAGATTTACAAAAGGCTTATTCAGCATCACGTAATATCAAAATTACACCATAATCTTTATGAAGCTCCTATTTTCATGCAGGACAATGGACTTCAGCACAGTGTTCAGAAAGTTGTGGTTTTATTTGAAGAAAAAAGAATTGTCCTCATGAAGTGGCTAGCCTGGAGCCCCAATCTGAAGAAAACAGAAAATGCTTGGTAGATAATTAGAAAAAGGGTTCAGAAAAGAAACTCCAAAACCCAGGATTTATTGAAAGGCGAAAGGGAGGGAATTACTGCTGATTTTGCAAGAAATTAATTTGATCACGTAGTCATTGAAGATAACAGGATGTTTGCCAAAACTTTAATTTTGTTGCTATTTCGTGCATAATCAAGTATTAAAAAGTCATTCCTTAACTTTTTTAATAAAACAATTACGTAAAATTTTGTAATTTTCATGATATTTATGCATTACAATCTAATCTTTATTCGTTAAAAACTTCCTTTCTAATTATGAATTACTTTTTAAGCAATATGTATATTAATGTCTTTGTCTTTTCCGTTTCTTATATTTTGCCGCGACTGTATATATATATATATATATATATATATATATATATATATATATATATATATACAGTACAAATACGTTATATATGAAGTTCCATGTCTGTAGATTCAACGACCCCTTTATAAGAAAGTTCTGTTTTCTTTCTAAATAAATAGAAAAAAATGGTTTTTAATAT
>NC_136503.1:77133829-77143829 GCF_053919585.1 Euprymna scolopes
AAAGATTATCAAATCGACTATTGCTATTCAATGGAAAATGCGCTAAAAAGCTTCAACAAAGCAATTAATTCAGAACATTATGATGAATGGAAAATTGCCATGAAAAAAGAAATAGATGCCTTAACCGAAAATGATACCTATACGGTAGTGCCTCTCCCAAGAGATAATCATGTTATTTCTACAAGATGGGTCTTTACAAAAAAGAGTGCAGCATCAGGCGTAGAACAATACAAAGCAAGATTTGTTGCTAAGGGGTGCTCTCAGATTTACGGTAAAGAATACTTTTCTACGTTTTCACCGACCACAAACCTAACGACAATCAGAATTTTACTGCAAGTCGCATCACAATATGACCTAAACATCCATCAAATGGACATAAAAAATGCTTATTTGAATGCCCCAATAGACTGTGAAATTTATATTACCCCTCCAGAGGGATTTATAATGAAAAATAAAAATAGCGTGTGGCGACTTAACAAGTCATTATATGGTCTAAAGCAGAGTGCTCAGTGTTGGAACACAGTATTTCATGATTATATTATTAAACAACAATTTAGACAATGCACTGTAGACCCCTGTTTATATATCCAACACAAAACGATAAACTACTGATTTTGGTTTTGTGGGTCGATGATATTTTAAACGCATCAAATTGTGACATAATGTTAACTGATATTAAGAACAAATTAAGTAAAAGATTCAAAATGACCGATCTTGGCAAAATATCCTGGTTTATGGGGATAGAATTTACTCAAAGCAAAGGACTTGTTACGATGACTCAATCGAGATACATCGACAGAATATTATCAAAATTTGGAATGGGAGAGTGCAAGAAACGCTCTACACCGGTCGAAAATGATATTAATAAAAATATACACACAGAATCTGAAATAATAAATGACACACAATATCGCGAAATTATAGGTAGTCTTATATATTTAATGACTGCAACCAGGCCCGACATATGCTATACAGTAACAAAACTGTCACAAAAATTATCACGACCGACAATGAAGGATTTAAACAGAGCTAAACAAGTCCTACGTTATTTAAAAGGAACTAAAGAACAGAAGTTAGTATTTAGAAAATCAAGAAATCCCCTAAAATTAGAAGGTTTTTCGGATTCAGACTGGGCAAATGATGAAGATCGCAAGGGTATATCTGGATATTTTTTCAGACTCTCAGAAAATGGGCCTATTATTTCATGGAAATCTAAAAAGCAACAGATTGTATTTCTCTCTACGTGTGAAGCAGAATTTATCGCGCTCACACACACGACCCAGGAAGCACTCTACCTTAAAAATATCCTGAAGATTTTTTAGAGCCAGAATTGATTACAAGCCCCGTAGTAATTAATTGTGATAATCAAGCCAGTATAGTCTTAGCACAGAACACGATAATCAACCAAAGATCTAAGCATATAGATATAAAATATCATTTCATAAAAAACGAGATAAAAAAGGAATCCATTATTTTGAATTACATATCATCAGAACAAAATATCGTTGATGTATTTACGAGACCCGCGACAAGGATAAAGCTACAACGTTTTTTCTCAAAACTTGTTGGGGAATTCGACTGAATAATTTTTTTTTCTCTTTCACTGCCCTGTATGTATATAGATTTCTATATATTAAAAATACAGACCAGCGAAGTTCCACTTATGAGAAGGCTCTTACTTTTTTGCATGAATATCAGCGGAAAACCCTAGGGGTAATGCTCAGAGTATATAGATTTCTATATATCAAAAAAAAAAAAAAAAAAAAAATGGTCCTGGACAAGACGTTAAACTGTATCCATTTTATTTGTATTAACACTTTAACCTACTAATGTGTAACTAATACTTTTGCTTAAAAAAAAATTATAAAAAAAAACTCTTTGTAATTTTCCTTTTTGACATTTGAACACAATTAAAAATGGCGTCTTTTTAAATGCTAAAATTCTAAGATCCAAATGATTTCTAATTTTTGTTATGTCTAAGTGAATATAAAAATATATATTTATTTCTGAGCAGAACAAACACAAGGGACTTCCCCATTATAAAAAATAGGGAGGATGTTGCAATATTTTGGTTCTATAATGGGGTAGTTATTTAATTGCCGCCCACATCGACAATATTTGGCACAAGACCTGGAAAGTGGGAACCCCACAGGCTCCCCTAAAGGAGGGGCACTCCTGCAATTTTAAAAATTGCCTAAGTAACCCCGTCGGCATTCCCCGGTCGGGGCGCCTCAGGCAGCAAGCAATAAACTTGCCCCACCGGAAAGCCCGGTGGCAAGGCCTGGGAGGGTGGACCTCCTAGGTATTACCCAGGCGGTGTACCTCGGTCCAACAGGTGCTGGACCGGTTCCCGGCCCCTCACCTGTTGGGCTGAGTGTCAAATGACGAATCCTTGACTGGTACTACCCCGTCTCCCTGCAGCCGAAGCCGCTAGGAGACACATCCCATCAAAATGGACTTGTAATGGGATTAATGGGGTATGATCCCACACAGTCGGACGATTCTATTTATAAACGATGCTGCTAAGAACTGACGAATCAAATTAATTCACGTTCTGCTACCAATCAATCAGAAACCAGAATTGCTTCATAAATATTAAACCTTTTCTGGAGCAATTTCACATGTTCTTTTCCCGGGGTTCGACACGGTAAGAATATTTTGTTCTGTGGAACTGTCTACTACAAACAAGTCACCTCCTAGGACTTGTGTGTAACAGCGAACCATCTGAAACTGTTCTGAAACTCAAAATGGCTTACACTTCTAGATATATACATAATTAATATATATATATATACATATATATATATATATACATAATTAATATATATATATATATATATATACATATATATATATATACATAATTAATATATATATATACATTGCCTCTGAGATGGGTATATATGCTGATGACACTACACTCTATGGCAGACACGACAGGAAGACGAATGAACACATTTCTAAAGAAATGGCAGAAACACTAGAGGAAGACCTCCAATCTGTAGTGGAATGGAGACAAAAGTGGTTGGTCGCGTTCAATGCTGCCAAGACTAAACTAGTTTCATTCAATAATTACAAGAAACCCTCTCTACCACCAATAGCAATGGCCAACGACTCTTTATCTGAGAGTCCATCTTTCAAACTCCTTGGCCTAACGTTCACAGGAAACATGAGTTGGAACAATTACATTGAAGGCATTGCCAGGGCCGCTGCAAGAAAGGTAGGCTCTCTCTACCGTGCCAGAAAACTACTAACACCCGAAAGTATCCTGTACCTCTATAAGGCCACCATTCGCCCATGTATGGAGTATTGCTGCCACATCTGGGCTGGTGCATCTGCTACTAGTCTCTCGCTCCTTGACAAGGTTCAAAAGAGAGTCGCAAATCTGATAGGCCCTGAACTGGCATCTAAGCTTCAGCCTCTGTCCCATCGACGAAATGTTGCATCCCTCTGCCTGTTCTACAAGTATTTTAGTGGTGAATGCTCTGATGAACTGCAATCACTTGTGCCCCCACGACGCGAGCACCCTCGACAAACCTGACAGGCTACTAGATCCCACCCCCACACTGTAGAGGTCCCTAGATGTAAAAGATCTTTTTACTCCAATAGTTTCTTCCCCAGAACCGCAAGACTCTGGAATTCCATTCCAGGTCCCTGCTTCCCCAACAGTACTGACGTGCAGAAGTTCAAGTGTAATGTGAACCGACACCTTGCTGCCCAAATCCCTACATAGTACCCCAGTAGTTGTTGCCCCTGATAGTAGCCCCCTACACCAAAGTGGCAATTTGCCTTGTTTGGGGTGAAAATGTAATAAAAAAAAAAAAAAAAAAAAACATATATATATGCATAATTAATATATATATACATATATATATACATAATTAATATATATATATACATATATATATACATAATTAATATATATATATACATAATATATATATACATAATTAATATATATATATATATATACATAATATATATATATACATAATTAATATATATATATATACATAATTAATATATATACACATAATTAATATATATATATATATACATAATTAATATATATATATATATATACATAATTAATATATATATACATGATTAATATATATATACATAATTAATATATATATATATATAATTAATATATATATATGCATAATTAATATATATATACACATAATATATATATATATATATATATATACATAATTAATATATATATATATATATATATATATATATATATATACATAATATATATATATACATAATATATATATACATAATATATATATACATAATTAATATATATATATATATACATAGTTAATATATATATATATATATATATATATATATATATATATGCATAATTAATATATATATATATATATATATATATATATATATATATATATACTAGCAATCGGTGCCCGGCGTTGCCCAGGTGTGTTGAAGTGTATGCTGAGGAAAAAAAACGGTCAATTTTTTTAAACTTTGACCCCTATTATGACCTCTTAACATTTATTGTTTAGGGATCAAGTAAAGTTAATAAGTTAGATCCATGTCCAAGGAATCTATATATAAAATATCACGTGTTCAGACCTTAAATTGTAGGAGGAGTTTGGTAGAGTTCTCAAAGGTCCAATTGTTGAATATTGACTACTTAATTGCCAAATTTCTGTCGAAAACCTATCACATCGATTTTCCCAAATCTCAGTACCCTGTATATCAAATTTCGAATCTGTAGGCTTAAAATTGACAGAGTTTTAGCGCACAGACGCACAGACACACACAGACACTATCACTTATACATATATATAAACGTAAACATCATATATATAAGGATAATAGTACGCCATATATATAACAAAAGACCATTATTTACTGAAGTGAAAGGAAAACCCGGGGGAACTTTACCCAAAAAATAAATCTATATTTTTTTGTGTGTATTGATAGTCTGGTACTTATACAGTTTAGTGACGACATTAAAAAATGGAAATATTGAAAAAAATTTTCTATTGTACGTAACTGTTATAGACTGAAGTTCTCCGAAAAAAAATTTCACTTCATTTGATCAAGTAGTTTTTTTTTTTACAGCGAAAAACAATGATTTATCACGGCTACGTCAACGTGGCCATTTTGGAAATGTTATTGCAGGCCCAGGAATTCCCCAAGGGCAGGTAACTGCCGTACATAGCAGAATACCTCCATTTTAGGCCAATCTAGCCCTTTTTTCCCCCCACCAGAATGAGATTTTTTTTTTTTTTTTTTGCGAAGACAGATGCCATTTTTGGGGTGTTTTTTTTTTTTTAATTTGTAACAGAAGTAAATAAACGAAGTTTCGAAGTTATCCATGCGTGTCCAACTGAGCATGTTTCGAAAATAATCTCGTATAAAAATTCTTCAATTCTTTGCATTCTTCAATTTCTTTGCATATTCAATAGTATTCTTATTTAAAAAAAAAAAAAAAACGCAAAAAATTGCAGGTTTAAAAAAAAAAAAGAAAAAAAACGTAAAAAAATTGCAGATGTGTTGTGCGCATCTCAATATGGCGAGAAAAAAAAGGCTAGATTGCGAAATTTGGCCTAAAATGGAGGTATTCTGCTAGGTACATTTCCAAAATGGCCACGTTGACGTCGTCGTGATAAATAATTGTTTTTCGCTGTAAGAACAAAACTACTTGATCAAATGAAGTGAAATTTTTTTTCGGAGAACTTCAGTCTATAACAGTTACGTACAATAAATTTTTTTTTTCAATATTTCCATTTTTTAATGTCGTCACTAAACTGCATAAGTATCGATAGTCTTATCAACACCCCTTTTTTCTATTTATTTAAAAAGAAAATACAACTTTATACAAATTCCCTATTAGTTTTTTTTTTCGGTTCTCTTATACGATGATCATCTTTATTTAACTATTGCGTGTAATTATATTCATACAGATATTCTATATGATTTATATTTGCGTAATATTTGCGTAGAAATGAAGAAAATCAAATTTACTGTGTATTTATTGTGTTGCCATAACAACGTGACGTAGCCAAGGACGGTAGTGGACGTGAGTGTGTGTGCATGTGTGCGCGTGTTTTTTGTGCTGTATTGTTTGTTTTTTGTGCTGTATTGTTTGTTTTTTGTGCTGTATTGTTTGTTTTCGTGCTGTATTGTTTGTAGTAGTAGTAGTACTAATAATCTGTCCAGCGTTTGCTTTCCTGTTGTGTGAATGGCGGACGTTGAGTCGAAGGTTGGATTGTGATGTCTGTAAGTTTCGTATTTTTGTAATTTGTAAATGGCAAGTTAGAAAAAAATTAAACCCTTCCAAGATGGACAATAAATAAGACCAAAATATTTTATGGTAAAGTTAAGAGCGTAAGAACTATAGTTTTTTAGGAGATGTGATTATTGGATTAACCAATCAGAAATCGTCTGCGGCACACACATCTCTGTTTTTATAGATATATAGATAGATAGATAGAAGATAGATAGATATATATATAATTAATATATATATATATATATACATAATTAATATATATATATATATATAATTAATATATATATACATAATATATATATACATAATTAATATATATATATACATAATTAATATATATATATATACATAATTAATATATATATATATACATACATAATATATATATATATATATATATATACATATAATTAATAGAAGATATCTCATTACTGATGCAATTCTCTATCTATATAAAAGTCAAGTACGTCCAAGGATGGAATACTGCTGCCATATCTGGGCAGGAGCTGTTAAAAACAGCCTATCCTGCCTTGACAGAATACAAAATAGACTTCGTGGCTTGGTGGGGGATGCCCTTTTCGCTTCCCTGCAACCTCTCTTCCACAGAAGAGACGTTACAAGCCTATCTTTGTTTTATCGTTATTTCCATGGCAGGTGCTCGTCTGAACTCCAATCTCTGGTCCCCCCTCGCCAATCTTTTACGAAAAACACCCGTCTATCTATAGTAGCAGATCTAAGACCGTAAACCACCAAGTTCTCTCCGATTCTCTTTTCTCTGATCTTGTGCAAGTGGTACAATGGGGAAGGAGGTGGCTTGTTACTTTTAATGCATCTAAAACCAAGTTTTTATCTTTACATCATCAAGGCCCTGATCCCCATCTGGCATCAATTGAAATGAATGGCTCTCGTCTTGGGGAGGCCTCATGTTTTGACAAGATTCTGGGCTTGACCTTTACTGCTAATCTGAAATGGAACACATACATTAAATCCGTTGCGAAGGCCGCTGGAAAAATGGTGGGATCCTTCTATCGATCCAATAGATATCTCACTGCTGATGCAATTCTCTATCTATATAAGAGCCAGGTTTGTCCAGGATGGAGTACTTTTGTCACATCTGGGTAGGAGCTGCTAGAAAGGACTTACCTACCTTGATAGAGTTCAAAATAGACTTCGTAGCCTCGTAGGAGATGTCCTTTTCTCTTCCCTGCAATCTCTTTCTCACAGAAGAGATGTTGCGAGTTTGTCTTTGCAGTATCGTTATTTTCATGGCAAATGCTCGACTGAGCTTCAATTATTATCCCCCCTCGCCAAACTTTCACAAGAAACACTCATCTAACTGAAAACACTATCAATAATTCCCCCCACTCTTTATCTGTGCCTAAACCTAAATGTAGATTCCATGAGCAAAGCTTCTTTCTAGAACTGCACGCCTTCCATTTTCCTGCTTTCCGGCTGACTACATTATGGTTGTCTTCAAGTCTAACGTAAACAAGTTTTTGATGAGCCGTTCTATATAAGTTAACAAATTTACCGAATTTCCATTACTAACGATTACTTTATTGTTCAATTGTCAACTGTACTCTCTTTATCCCTTATCCTCGAGTGGCGTCTTGACCTTGATAAGTGGTGATGCCTTTGTAAAAAAAAACAAAAAAAAACCTTGTATGCATTTGGCGTATTGATTAATTTGAAGAGAAATCTCTTATCTTTTAAAATGGAAATAAATTATTTGATAAATTTCCAGTAATATATTTTTCCTTTAGTAAAGATTTTTTTAAAATTTAATATTTATTTCGATTGAACTATTTTTTTTTGTTTATGTGCCTCGAATTCATAAACACTCTAATAGTTAAAAATAATAATTCTCCAATGCTACTACTACTGATACGAATTCTATTACTGCTAAGTTTCCTGAATTCAATTGTGCCAAAAAGAAAACATGGATGTCCAGCAAGAAGTGCACTGGCAAATAAAAACCCTACAATTACTACGCAATCCACTGCAGATCATGAACCTGAAATCATTGTTTCGTCAGCCTGTGTCTCATTTCTACCATCTTCAACAGCACAAATTCCAGTCTTGCAGACATTGGACAAAATACTGAACAAAACCCAACTTGGTAAACCATGGTAAATTATCATCACACATCATGTCAGTCTCAACAAAACTTGAACCCAAAAAGTAACAAAGTCTCGTCTCATATGGTGTCCCCAAAACATTGTCAATTCCATCACCAGAAAGAATCAAACTGGACTGTTTTCATCACAATAAAAGAAAGACAGCATTCTCTGTCCGTGTTTCTGCTTTGTAGAATGTAGTGGAGATACTTATGTAGCGAATCATTATATCACAAACAGATTCACTATATATGTTCAAAGGGAAATAACTCAATTGAATTTATTTCAAGTTTTTAAATAGATGCTAGCTCTAAAAGAACACCGTTTCGCCCACGCTAGATCTAAAGGAATACTGACGGGCAGTTATAGGAAAGAAACTTTGTTCATGGAATCTGCCGTTTAAATTTAGACACAGATAGAGAATGGGGAAAATTGTTGATAGTGGTTGTACTTGGTCGAGTGTTTTTTTTGTGAAAGTTTGGCAAAGGGGGACCATATATTGGAGCTCAGACGAGCACTCGCCATGAAAATTACGATAGAGCAGAGACAGGCTAGCAACGTTTTAGGAAAGAGGTTGCAGGGAAGAGAAAAGGGCATCACCTACTAAGTTTCAAAGCTGGTTTTGAACTCTATTAAAGCAAGATAGGACACGCCGAGTAGCTCCTGGCCAAATGTAGCAACAGTACTCCATCCTAGTATATACTTGGCTCTTATAGAGACAGAGAATTGCATCAGCAGTGAGATACCTACTGGAGCGGTAGAGTGATCCAACTATTTTTCCAGCCATCTTGGCAACAGATTTTATGTATGTGTTTCACTTCAGATCAGGAGTGGAGGTTAGTCACAGAAGCCTGTCAAGACATAATGTTTCCTCAAGACGAGAGTTAATCATTTTGATTGGGGGCAGATGAGGGGGGGGGTCAAAGCGATTATGATGAAAAGAGAGAAGCTTGGTTTTAGATGCA
This sequence comes from Euprymna scolopes, assembly GCF_053919585.1. Lineage (NCBI taxonomy): Eukaryota > Metazoa > Mollusca > Cephalopoda > Sepiida > Sepiolidae > Euprymna > Euprymna scolopes. Next base: position 77,143,195 of record NC_136503.1, read on the forward strand.
TTCAAATTAACCAGCCAACTTTTTTTCTCCATTGCACCATGTGCTCAAGATCAGAAGATAGAGAATCAAAAAGATTGTGGTCATTGTCGGCCTTTGAAGTGTTGCCATAGATTGTGGTATTGTCTGCATACGAATGTCTACGAATGATTTAAGAATGTGATGAAGATCAAGAAGAGATTTGGGCCAACGATGGAACGCTGATTTCTGCCCATCAAGGATTACTCTTATTAACCTATCAGAGAGAAAAAAAAATTTAATAATTGAGGGAACATTTCCAGTCATTCCATAGCTGGAAATCGTATGAAGTAAACCTTTTATATCATACCCTATCAAAAACCTTGGATATGTGAAGAGCTATTGCTTTAGAAACAAAGCCCCTATCGCTAGATTCACTAATCCTGTGTGATATTATAGTTAGAACATCAGCTGTAGATCTAGCAGAACGGAAACCATATTGCAGACCATGTCATGCAATAAAAAAAAAACAGGCTATCAACTTACCCACAGTAGAATTTTCACAGCCCATTGTTCTATTATTGTTGCTAAGCTACAACATGGAAAAAAATGGCTTTACCAATGATAGATAAATTAAAATAACAGTTTCGATTATCGGTAATTATTGTGGGTATTCTGAG
>NC_136503.1:77153829-77261329 GCF_053919585.1 Euprymna scolopes
TTCTGCTTGTGCGGTGATAAAATTTTCAAATGCACTTGTCATTTTATTTTTGAATAAAAAATATATCTTTACCTGTATCTCTGAATATATAAAAATATGTGACACTAAATCTAGATTTTTTTTTCAATATTTCAGTTTCTAATTATATTAGGAGGCGAAACAAGAGGAATGAAAGGCCAGTAAAACAAAGAAAGTGAAGAATTGGAGGAAAATCAAGCATATAATTGAAAACATTATTTCATAAAGTTAAAATGAAAACATTGGCAAATCCAGAAATGGTGTAATTTTTTTCCTTATATATATATATATATATATATATATATATATATATATATATATATATATATATATATATATAAAAGTGAAATTGTCTGTGTGTGTGTACCTTTCCCTACCAAACTACTCTGTCAATTTTCAGTCTACAGACTCGAGATTTGATATAGGGGTATTGAGATTTGGGAAAATCTTTTTAATCGGTTTTTGGCCAGAAATTTGGCTGTCAAGAGGTCAAAGTTCAACGATTTAACCTTTAAAAACTCTACAAAACTCCTTCGCCAATTTTGGGTCAAAGCACTTGAAATATTAGCTGTAGGTTACTTGGACATAGATCAAACTTATAAATTTGATTTGAGCTCAAGACAATAAATTTTAAGTGGTCAAAATTGGGGTCAAAGTTAAAAAATTTTGATCTCTGCAGTTTGATATTTTACATAAAATGTATTCAGACATGGGGCAAGCTTTTTAATCGTTTTTTCGCCGAAAATTTGGCTGCCAAGGGGTTAAAGTTAAAAATATTTTACCTTTGCGGTCTCTAGCAAACTAGTCAGCCAATTTTGGGTGTAAACATTTGAAAGTTTACATAAAGGATATTCAGGCATGCAGCAAGCTTTTTAATCAGTTTTGGGTAAAAATTTTGCTGCCAAGAGGTCAAAGTTGAAAAAGTTGACCTTTGCAGACTCCACCAAACTCCTTCGCCAATTTTGGGTTTAAACACTTTAAATTTTAGATGTAGGTTACCTGAACATAAGTCAAACTTTTTAATATATATATATATATATAGATATATGCACATAAAGTTATGCACAGTACATAGGGCCCCAGCAAAGCTGGGCTGAACTGTTAGTGATTTAAAAAGTTAAAAAAATAAATGACTTGTACGTCACCACCGAAAATCGAAGCCAAAACGTTTAGCTTACGATTTTTTTCTCTGTGCCGTTAATGACTGAACTATGAAAACATCTGTGCTGCAAGGTTGAAAATTAAAACATGAACCAGTAGCTACTAATATGCATTTTCGTAATATCTGCGTTCAACTTTCACCTGGAAAATTTAATTTGTTTATTAATTTTCACACTTTTGTACCGATTTTCCTGGACTAAAACACAAATATAAAGTTTTGCATGCATTCAAATACCTTATATATGAAGTTTCATGTCTGTAGACCAAAAACTCTCGGATAAGTTTGGTAGGCAAGGTTTTTTAAACAAAAACATACGCATACATAAATATATATATAGAAAGTGTTTGTGTTTACTATAACTTTTCTACGTAAATATTACGCAAGTATAAATCATGTAGGATATCCGCATGAATATAATTACACGTAATACTTAACTAAAAATAATTATCTCATAAGAAAACCAAAAAACTAAAAGGGAATTAATATAAATGAATGTTTAAAAGAATATGCAAATTAGCTAGATCTACAATACAATTCTATGGCCCATATATAACAAAGTTGTCTTTCCTTTTTAAATAAATAGAAAAAAGAGTTTTTAATATGAATATCGATACACCCCCCCCCCAAATTTATAGGATATATGCTTGTTTGAATCTTGTCTTCAACAATCTGTCGATTCCATCTTTTAAAAAATGGATTACAGGTAAATTTGTATATATATATATATATATATATATATATATATATATGTGTGTGTGTGTGTATGTATATATATATATATATATATATATATATATATATATATATATATATATACATAAGTGAAATTGTCTGTGTGTGTACATTTCCCTATCAAACTACTCTGTCAATTTTCAGTCTACAGACTCGAGATTTGATATAAGGAGTATTGAGGTTTGGGAAAATCTTTTTAATCGGTTTTTGGACAGAAATTTGGCTGTCAAGAGGTCACACTTTAACGATTTGGCCTTTGAAAATGCTAGTAAACTCCTCCACCAATTTTGGGTTTAAACACTTGAAATTTTAGATGCAGGTTACTTGGACATGGATCAAACTTTTTAATTTGATTTGAGCCTAAAATAATAAATGTTAAGTGGTCAAAATTGGGGTCAAAGTTTAAAAAAATTAGACCTCTGCGGACTCTACCAAATTACTCAGCCAATTTTTGGTCTAAACATTTGAAATTTAACATAAAGTGTATTCAGACACAGGGCAAGCTTTTAAATTGGCTTTTGGCCAAAAATTTAGCTCCCAGAGAGTTCAAAAGATTTTACCTTTGCGGCCTCTAGCAAACTATTCAGTCAATCTTGGGTCAAAACATTTGAAATTTTACATAAAGGGTATTCATACATGCAGCAAGCTTTTTAATCAGTTTTTCGGGCGAAAATCTGGCTGCCAAAAGGTCAAAGTTGAAAGAGTTGACCTTTGCAGACTTCACCAAACTCCTTCGCCAATTTTGGGTCTAAACACTTGAAATTTTAGATGTAGGTTACCTGGACATCAGTCAAACTTTTTATTATATGTATATATATATATATATATACATGTGCACATACAATAACCCTAATGTCAAACCTCGAGTCTGTAGATTGAACATCGACAGAGTAGTTCGGTAGGGAAAAGGACACACACACAGAAAATTTCACTTTTATAGATATATAGACTAGCAGTGAGACGTGGCGTTGTCCAGGATTGAGTAAAGGTCAACAAATGTTCCACACTTTTAATACTTTTATTGTAATCAAAATCGGTGAGATCTCCAATTTTTCAGTCAAATTCATTGCTTTAGTTGGGGACCCACCGTAGAGCACTGAGAGGAAGCACAGTGATTTTGTCCACAATATATTGTAGTCTACATTGCACTGTAGAGAACCTACTGTTGATTTTATAAAATCATTTTTATATTTAATGGCTGCGATTAAAGTGCAAAATGCAAAAGTCAAGTATCATGGTTCAATTGTGTTCTAAATAGATACGTTTATTTTGAACGTGCCCCTGTCTTATCAATGACTCTACTGTTGATATTATATGCTAGGCCCGTCTACTTGTGCGGTGATAAAACTTCTCAAATACACTTGTGATGTTAGGCTGTATAAAAATGTTAGTTTTGGTCAAAATCGGAGTGTTTCTTTCTTTTAATGGCAATTTTTTCGATTATTGATTTTTTATACTTATCGAAGGTATTCGAATACAAAACCTGTTTAAGAACACTCCCAGGTACATGAAGTGCGTTTGTGTGAAATTTCCTAAAAATCGACCCAGCCGTTTTGGAGTCTATAGGGAACGAACTCCTACACAAACACACATGCATAGACAAAGTGCGTTTTATATATAAGTAGAGACAGAGATACTTATGCATAATTTAATTGAAACATTACTCAGTCTTCTTCTATATGTATAAAAGGCAAAATGTGTTTGTGTGTGTGTTTGTGTGTCTCGCAAAAACTTTCGACAAAGGCGATGGTACCTGACCAAACCGGCATCGTTTTAAACCTCGACACTTTGGACAACAAATATAAAAAAAATTGGCCAAAAACACTAATCTATATCTTTTGCATCGCCATTTTTTGCAAGTCATCGTATCGTTGTATTGGTTTGATTGACTTTAATTAATTTCAACATTGCGGACTTCCGGTCGGACGATGGTGCATCGGTAACGCGTCAGATTTTCTTTCACTTTCTTTTCCGCCTTCACATCACAGGTTCGAGCCTGTCTGCCTACTAATAACATAAGTCACTCCATCGATCGGTCGGTTGGTCTGTCCATAACACTTTTGTGTTTGGCCTTTTTGGTGAAGACAAAAGGTCTGTTGTTAATACATGCTGTTCTTAGCTTTTTAAGTTTTTCTTGGCCTTTTGGCCAAGATCAAAGTAGCAACACTCCTCCACCCGGATCTTAAAGGGCCTTGTGCCTAAATTTGTCTTGTAAATTTGAATTTTGGTTTGAATTTTTTTTAATTTTACATTGAATTATTTTGATTGTAATTTTCATTTTCATGAAATAAATTATATATCAAGATCAAAGTGTAGTATCTGTTCTGGCAGATACTGCAAGCAAAGACCATATGTGGGGGCGACCCCACATATAAGTTATTGGTCAATGTAAGGGCAACCCTTCATACCAATTGTCACTATCCAACTCTCCTACTCCCTGGGGAGTTGGTCCCCATTTCCCCTTCACTCCTCACATTAAAAATCGGTGGGGGAGCAAATAAATACCCTTTTAAGTGTAGTATCTGTTCTTTCTACATGCTGTACTTATTGTGATATAAAGTGGGGGATCACTTTTCTGTATTAATTTAATGTAAAATGATCACCCACTTTACAACCAGTCAGTCTCAAAGCCATTCAAGTCATTCTCCAGATCATTCAAGTTGTTTTTGAAGGATTCCAGTTATTTTTTAAGCATTCAAGCCATTTTTAAGGTCATTCAATTCATCCTTAAGTTCATTAAAGTCATTCTAAGTCATTTACTTTTTATTTATTTAAGTTATTTCAGCCCATTTTTCGGTCATTTTAGTTTATCTTTAAGAATTTCATGTCAATCCTACATTCACGCATTTATTCATTACACGAGAGCACGCAACTAATGGCTATCGGCCTTGTTATTTTTTAATACCTCTCTCCACATGGGCTGTTGTTTTGAGTTCTCCCCTCCCCCCCGCTACTACCACTTTTTCTAACACGTCCACATTCGCGTCACAGGTTTCAAGCACTTTTTTCTTGTTTTTTCACACACCTACAAACATCCGGGCAATGCCGGGCACCCACGCTAGTCTATAAATATAAAAGTGAAAATGTATGTATGTGTGTTCGCTTTTTCTGTGTGTCTACAAAAGGTTTCTTTCAGAAAAGCGGTCGCTCGCTTCACAACTTTTTAAAACTTTTCATATCACATATAAATCGTAATATCTCACAGTTAACAACGAAGCTCGCCTGTCTATTTAACTTGCTCAATTTCGGGAAGATAAATATTCAACATTTGTCGCTCGCCGCATGTGGGTTAGTCTTTTTCCTATAACATCTTGGGGGAAAAAAAAGCGTTCAGCAGTAAATGAAATACCATCCCGCAGTCAAACTTGACCTCATTAAGTCATTAAAACGGGCACCTGCCAAATCCAAGTAATTAAATAAATTCAAATGTGTTTCCGTTAGCATGTCGCAGTGGGGTAATGGTTAACGTCGCACTTTTTTTTTTTCACACTTTAATTTACAACTTTGCCTCAACGGTTTGGGTTTGATCCTCATACTTACTTTTTTTTTTAACCCCACTCCCACCCCTGGAGTTTCCACGCACACCTCCAAACACCCGGGAAACGCTGGGTACCCCTCGCTAGTCTATTATATAAAAGGCAAAATGTTTGTGTGTGTGTGTTTTTATGTCCTGCAAAAACTTCCACCAGATGTGTTGGAACGCAACAAAATCGGTATCGTTTAAAGCTCAGTATCATTGGACGACAAATATCGAAAAATTGGTCATTTGTATCAACATTTTCGCAGGTAATCGTCTCCTTTCGATTGATTAGCCTTAATACCAACACTCGCGACTGAAACAAGTATCTTCAAACAATGCCCCCCTGGAACCATAGAGATTCAACACCTCTATCCACTGCACGACGGGCATGTGGAGAAGGCCAGAGGATAAGTTGGCCGAAAAGCGGTGACACAACAATAACTATGAAGATGAGGATAACAGTTTGCAAAAAAAGTGAATACAAAAATGTTGATTTCATTATATACTATATATATATATTACTCGTGGGACCTGTGGAAATTCCACAGGGAACTCATTCATATGTAATATATTGATGTTGGCATTTCATAGATGGTCAGCGTAAATGGAGACATTCTGATATTATTGTAGCATTTTTGTTAAAACTGCAAAAGTATTTATCTAAGCTAGCACGAACGCCCCACTTACAGATTTTGTATATATTATTATAGAGTTAATGTTCTATCGATTTTTATATATTATAAAGTTGCGATTTCAAAAATAAAACAAATATATCCATATATATATATATATATATATATATATATATATATATATATATAATTATTTTTTACTATAATAATTAAATACCTACAGACACTAGTGTTTCATCCTTTCGGGAATCTTCAGTGCAGGGTGTCACGATTACTACCAGTCGAACGATTCGAACCCCGTATCACGAGACATCTCTGGCTCGATTAGCGAAGACCTAATCCATTCGGCTACCATTAACCGCTTGAAATAACGTTGAATTTTAAACATCTTAATTTTAAGTGTTCATTTACGCCAGACAGACAGTGATCTAATCGTTATATGATGATCTACGCATAAGAGCTAAATTGACCGACTTTTAATTCAACTGAAAGTGCTCAACGATAAGAAACGAATTTCTTACAAGGGCTGTCATAATAGACTTATATGTAATATATTGAGTTCGTATAATTCAGTAAATTTTCATATACCAATAGGTTTTAAGGCAAAAAAGGTTGACTTAAGGATTAAACTACAAAATTATCACATTTCATAATTGAGCATTAATATACTGTGTGTGCAAAATCAAGACTTCAAGACAAGGTGTTGATGGCAACTAAAAGTGTATTTCATTTTATGTTACAATTGTTTCAATGTCCACTTCGACAGTTTCAAGCATTATATCGTTTGAAATTTAAAAAAAACCAGCATTTCTTCAGACTTTATGAATAAACACACTTTTGGCAATGTGGCATTTTTTGAATATAAAGAAAAAAGAGGAGGGGGGATTCCTTCAGCCATAATTGAAACCGAAACCAAGACTTATGAAAAAATTTTTGATAAAATTATTTATGACAAGAAATGGAAGTACATAACAATTAAACGACCTGGATGTAAGCGTGACACAGAAAATAACACACACGCTATCGTATCAATATATATATTTTTTTTTTTATTGGAATCCTTTGAGATGAGTAATTTGTATATTTATTGATTTACGGACTATTCCTTTGGCCTTCTTCAAGTGGTTAACTGCGACAGGATAGGAATGCTGGGTTTCTTAACTGTGTCTTTAGTAATTACTGTCTTCCATAGTTGTTGTCGTCATCTCACCACGTTTTGGCCAACTAATCCTCTGGTCGGCTTTGGATAGGATTGAAACCACTATCTTCAGACAATGCTCACCTGGAACCATAGAGACTCAACACTTCAATCCCCTGCACCACAGGCACCTGAAGAAGGCCAGAGGATGAGTTGGCCGAAACGTGGTGCAACAACAACAAGTATGAAGATGAGGATAACAGTTCACAAACAAATAAATAAACAAATAAATAAATAAACAAACAAATAAATAAACAAATAAATAAATAAATACATAAACATGTAAATAAATAAATGAATAAATAAACAAATAAATAAATAAACAAATAAATAAATAAACAAACAAATAAATAAACAAATAAATAAACAAACAAACAAATAAACAAACAAACAAATAAACAAACAAATAAACAAATAAACAAACAAATAAATAAACAAATAAATGAATAAATAAACAAATAGACAAATAAATAAATAAACAAATAAATAAACAAACAAACAAATAAATAAACAAATAAATAAATAAATAAACAAATAAATAAACAAATAAATAAATAAACAAACAAACAAATAAATAAATAAATAAACAAATAAATAAATAAACAAACAAACAAATAAATAAACAAATAAATAAACAAATAAATAAACAAACAAACAAACAAATAAATAAATAAATAAACAAACAAACAAACAAATAAATAAACAAACAAACAAATAAATAAATAAACAAATAAATAAATAAACAAATAAATAAACAAATAAATAAATAAACAAATAAATAAATAAACAAATAAATAAATAAACAAATAAATAAATAAACAAATAAATAAATAAACAAATAAATAAACAAATAAATAAGTAAACAAATAAATAAATAAATAAACAAACAAATAAATAAGTAAACAAATAAATAAACAAATAAATAAAAAAATAAATAAATAAACAAACAAATAAATAAGTAAACAAATAAACAAACAAATAAACAAATAAAAAATAAATAAACAAACAAACAAATAAATAAATAAACAAATAAATAAATATGCTGATTCATGTCTGATTCTTTTGATTTTTTTTTTATCATTTGTAAATTTTATTCATCAAATTCAAAACGATGAGGTGGCACAATGTCTGCAAAATGTTACTTCCTCATTTTTTTCAAAAAATATTTTCGTGTATTTATATCAGAACTGAATCAGTCAATGCTGATGTGTGCCAAGAATCGAGGAACCAACAAGAAATGGGTATCCCAGATTTCTTATCAGGGTAGTTTTATCAAACAACTTCTCACATCTGTAAGATTTGCCACCATATTCAGACTGCTATCTGCCAAGGAATGTCACGGTTCAACTTCCATATGCTAACTCGTTCCTCACCTACAAGAGGCAGTTTATATATAATTTTTTTTTCAGCTTCTAAAAATGATTCACAACGATGACTTCCAACATGGAGTGCATAATTTACTAGAACGGGAGGCAATTTATACATAAATGGTCTGTTTTATGGCACAGCAACCCCTTTTTTTGTTGTTTTTATTTCTACCTGTATTTTGTTTAGTTTACGATTTTGAGCTATTATTGAAACTCTCCGGATGACCGTCTCATGTGAGCTAATTTTTTTTTTCTGGTTTAAGGTAACACTCGACATTACTAGTGTTTCAAAGTAAATAAACGCTTTAAAATAAGTTAAAACAACAAAAAAATTATCCAGGTCGGTAGCAAAATAACATATCTTACCTTTGGTAACATTTATTTTGTTATATATATATTTTTTTTTACCACTGTTTTGTTTTGTTGTCAATACTTCAAAATGCCCAATGAACTAATTTATAAGTTATATGGCACACCTACCCTTTTCTCTCGTTCATTGGAGACAACATGTTTACTTGAGCGATGTCTCCGTTCAGTCTCAAAAGACAATGGATACACCCTGTAAGGATAGCTGCGCGTGAAATTGTGAGGCAAGGGTGCGCAATCTCCAACCACATTTCTCCTGAAGTCCAGTGGCAAGAAGTTCAGAAAGACTGGAAGCAATGCCGAGATAAGCAGAGAGCGCATACAGCACCGGGAATGGCCAAATGATCACCCATCTAGTATTGGCCAGGCTCATTGTTGCTTAACTTTTGTGATCTGACAGGAATTAGCGAGTCAATGTTATGCCATCGTATATAATATTACATATATTTGTATGTATATGCTTTGATAATGTTCATTTTTTTATATATTTGTCAGCGATAAAGAACCTCCTATATATATCCACTCTTTTGAAAAATATTGAAAGAAAAAATCAGGGATGGTTGCATGTGTACTTTTTTTCTTTTTTTTTTTTTACACAGGAATCACCACCTTACCAAGGCCAAGAGGCCACTCGAGGATAAGGGTTAAAGAGTGTACGGTAGAAATTGGACAATATAGTAATCATTAGTAATGGAAATTCGGTAAATTTGTTAACTTATATGGAACGGCTCATCAAGAACTTATTTACGTTAGACTTGAAGACAACCATATTGTAGTCAGCCGGAAAGCAGGAAAACGGAAGACAATGCCATAGGCGTGCAGTTCTAAGAAAGAAGCTTTGTTCATGGAATCTACGTTTAGGTTTAGGCACAGATAAAGAGTGGGGGGAATTATTGATAGTGTTTTCAGCTAGATGAGTGTTTCTTGTGAAAGTTTGGCGAGGGGGGACCTACGCATTGTGCAATCCTCAACCGTCCCTCTCCTGAATCGGCACTGCTTGAGTCCAGGGAGAAGAGCTAGACGACTGCAAACAATGCTGAGATAAGCAGAGAACACATACAGTACCTGGAATTACCAAATGGCCACCCATTTTAGTATTGACCAGGCGCAACTTTGGTGATCTAAAAGAGCTAGTGTATCAACGTGATTATGTCATATCTATAACATGTTTACTATATCTATTATAAATAAACTGATTTATTTGGTCTGTGACATATCAAACCCGTTTATGTTTTTTAGGTAAAGCCGGAAGTATTTTTTAATTTAATTTTTGTTTTACTTTTAAGTATGCACCCCCCCCCCACATGTTACTACTTAAGCATATGGGGCTATAGTGATATGGATCAGATTTATAGGGGGTATCTGGGTGGGGAGCGCTGCAGCAAGATTCAACTTTCACTCACATCACATTTATATTTTTGCATATTGGTAAGGGCAAAGAATGAGGGAACAGGGAAGGAATTCTAAAGGCAAGTGGTCCAACAAAAAAAGCTATCAGAGTAAATCATCTTCTGACATCTCGGGATCTCGACAATGAAAGGGTGGACTTTTGCTGCTTCTCAAGTTGGAGATATTTACTAGTCATGAGACGATTCCAAATTTTTCCCCGATTTCGATACTATTACTGATTCTGTACTAAATTCCCGATTCTGATACAATTTCCGATTCTGGTTCCGATTCTTTATAAATCTTTATATATTTAACTATAAAGTTGATATTTTTTGCCGATTACCATAAAAACAAATGTTAAATGTGCAGATATTTTCTTAAAAGTAAAACACGCTAGATCCAGAGATTTTAGTTATACCGGTAGTTTAAAATCAATAGGTATATATTATTTTAGTATTGCTACCAACAGGGGGGAAGATTTTGTTTTAAACAAAATCAAATAAAAAAAAAACACAACAATTAAAAGAATTGTTTTGGCATTGGAAAATAGGCACAAATTTTTCCGATACCGATTCCAATACCCCAGAACGTTTTGATTTTTCTGATTCCGATTAAATGTCTCAACACTATTATTTGCATACAAGTGCAATAAGTTTGTTGAAAAATGAACTTGTGAAGCAAAAATCACTGCAGAGATGCACCAGCACAAATATGGCAGCAATATTCATTTATAGATGTTGTATAGGATGTTGGGTTAATCCTGCTGGATGTACCCCCAAAGGAGACTGTTTCATCAGCGCTCTGGAGGCGTACTTAGTTTCCAATTTTTGTATCCTTATTTTTAAAATGTTTTCAGATGAAAAATTATATCCGGTCATTTTTCACAGCAGAAACATTTTTTTTTTAAATATATATATAAACGTTACTGTGGATGTGTTTTAATGTGGATGAAATTTAAATTCCATCAAGATGTTAGGAATGGACGGAGTAAGTGCCTTAATCTTTTATCATTACTAACCAGCAGAGTGTTACCACTGTTGATAAAGAAAAATGTCTATCAAGCATGTGTAGTGTATAATGAACTGAACTTGCTATCTCAACTGTTCTACACCTATTAACCAAAGAACACTCATCCATGCTTTCAATGTGAGCATACCATCAAAGTCTGCTGTTCTGCACCTATCTTCTTATACTCTCCAGATTTAATTTTTTTTGAAGTCTTTATAACTAAGCCTTTTTTTTTAATCCTATTATTACACATATACGGCACAATCACAATGACACACCAATTCTTGCCAGATCACCAAAGTTAAGCAACGATGAGCCTGATCAGTACCAGATGGGTGACCATTTGAAAAGGCTATGTGCTGTATGTACTGCGCCGAGGGATAGAAATTTCCAGGTTGGTATCTGGGGCCACGTTTAACTCACGGAGGGGGGGGGGGGAGATACACCCCCGAATCAAGACGGGAAACAACGGGAAACTACCGTCTTTACTTGTCTTGTCGAGATTACCATGGCTCTACAACTTGGAGAGTTGTGGTCGCCGACGCTGTTAAAACAGCAAAGCTGCTGTATGCATTCATACATGCATAACATATCCATTGTATCATTCTTATAACATCTCTCCATGCAGCACATGTCCTCAACCCTCACTGGCTAGGTTTCACTTCCATACAGCATCATAATACGCACATATACCTGATAGACTATTTCCATACCATTCTCTTGTTCTGCACACATCCGTCCAAATTTAATCCTCCTCTGAGGTCATCAGAACTAAGCTTGTCTTTAAGACTCTTTTTTTTTACACGGTGGTCACCACTTATCAAGGCCCGGAAGCCACTCAGGGATAAGGGTTATTGCAAGTACAGTACGTTAGAGTGGAGATTTAATGAAGTGTTTACTTAAGAGGGCGGTTCATTAGGAATTTGTTAACGTTGGACTTGAAGACATCCAAGTTGTAGTCAGGTGGGAAGCAGGCAGATGGAACAGAGTTCCACAGGCGTGCAGTTCTAAGAAAGAAGCTTTGTTCATGGAATCTACGTTTTGATTTAGGCACAGATAAAGAGTGGCGGAAATTTTTCACAGTGGATTCAGCTAGACGGGTGTTTTTCGTGAAGGATTGGCGAGGGGGGACCAGAGATTGGAGTTCAGACGAGCACCTGCCATGGAAATAACGATAAAACAGGGATAGGCTCGCAACGTCTCTTCTGTGGTAGAGAGGTTACAGGGTAGAGAAAAGGGCTCTCCATGCAACACATGTCCTCAACCCTCACTGTTTCAAAAATACCCTCTCGCAAACCTTTATAAGTAAAGCAACTTCTTCCAGTGCACTAGCTATCTTTTGTATAATGATTCGTCTCCAACCAATTCCTTGGTCCTGGATATGACCTCAAACTATATCCAGTGGTGAGGCCCCAGTTTGCGGGCTTTGAGGAGTGTGGAGCCACCCTTTAATTACCATTGCTCCCACGTCCACTCTGACCCGGAGTGGTAGTACCTGTTAGGGTCCCAACTATGGGTTAAATAGAAACTGATTTGAAAACAACAAATATATTCTATTAAAAAATTTTTGTTCCAAATCGTTGGATTCGGCATTAAATAACCCGAAAAGGGTTGATATGCCGTAAAACAAAAACAACCAACCAACCAATTCCTTGTTCGTAATTACACAGTATAATTTCCTATTAAATGAAATTATAAGCTTTGTTTATTCTTTATTAATTAAAACATCTGCGATGATAATCATTATGATTTTTAATTTTAAGGTCACTGATTTTATTCTAATAAGGAGGTACGCATCTCACATGTAAAAAAATAAAAAAAATGAATGTAAGAAATAATCCAAAATGTCATGCATGGTAATTGAGTCAACTTTGAATGAACGTATTATCAAAGCATTATAATTAAACTAACCTGGGTGCCCGGCGTTGCCCGGGTTTTTGTAGGTGTGTGCTGAATCAAAAAAAAAAAAAAGCGGTAGTAGGCAGGCAGGCTCGAATTTGCGACGCGAAGGCGGAAAAGATAATGAAAGAAAACGTGACATCTTACCACTACGAGTGTGTAAAACATTGAAAAGTGTAATAAAATGTTGAAATTTAGCGATGTCAATCATAGCGGATAGTGAAATGAAAGCACGCACTTAAGCTGTCAGCTTTCTGCCATATTAGTTTCCCCACGATGTTGGGGAAAACCAGCTCCCCCCCCCAAAAAGGCGGAACGCTGGCAGCATCCAAATGAATAGCAATTGTCCGATATGAAGGGTTTCACCCCACATTGATCAAAGCTAATTGCCTTTAAGACGTCCCGGCCCGGAAGGCCAGGCGGATGATGCCTTTGCTTCGATCAGTTTCGCTCTATTTATATGAAAAAGACAAAAACTGGAAAGGATGGGACGGCAGGAATTTTATAAAAGTCGATCAAAATAAAGATAGAGACGATGTCCATTTCCGAATCTGGGATATTACAATCTAGGGAGTATAAGGAAACTTCTCTAAAATAGTAACTTTGTCGAGAAGCCCGTAGAAAAAAAAGCCTTTCTTGGACATACAAAAACGTGCGCGCCCATTTTGTCTTTTATATTATAGACTAGCGGGGGTACCTGGTGGTACCCGGGTGTTTGGAGGTGTAAAAGAAAAAAAAAGTTTTAGTAGGAAGGTAGGATTGAACCCTGAAGCCTTGACGCGAAGGTGGAAACGAAAGGGAAAAAAAGCTAGCCACCTAACCATCTCGGCCACAAGGGGAGAGGAATTAATAAGCACATTAAATTAAGGTTTATAAAGTGAAATATACAGGTGCGAGGAAGTGGCGTGATGTTTGACCTAGTTTTGCGCTGCAAGCCAGTTACTGTTTCCCCCGCTTTTCGAAGATGCAGTGAGCTGATAAAAGTCGGACAAATTAAGTACACACGCGACCCCCGTTCTTAAGTCGTAGATATTACGATTTAGACGTGATATAAAAAGTTTTAAGAAAGAGCGAGCCTACTGAGAAGGCCAACGAAAAAAGCCTTTTGCAAACATACACAAAAATCGAACATACATATATACATGCATACACACACACATTTTCGCTTTTATACATATACATCATCATCTATCTTGTAACGTTTATACTAGTGAAAATACCCATCCTAAGTTGGGTATATAAAACTAACTCTTTAATTAATGCAAGAATGCCCATCCCTTTTTATAAACTCTTTCCCCCCCCCCCCAAAAAAAAAGCATATTGCTACTTAGTACAAAAGGGACTACTATTAAGGATCATGTCTAACAAGGGAATTGTGGGAAGTTGAACAACAAAATGTCTGTTCACATTACATTTAAACTTCAGCAGGTTAATTCAGGGACGCGTGTTAGAAGCTAAGATGTGTACTCAAATTCCTGGAAGCAGTTCATGGAGAATGGTGATTACTATGTAGTGAAATAAATTCCAGAGCACAAAATTTCACTCGTGGCAATCATTGCAAAAGACTTTGAGCCTATGCATTGAACTTGTTTTGCAACCATAAAGAAGGATCATCATAGCTTTATAATAGATATGCTTTTTTAGAGCCACTGAGATCTCTCATGAACATGAGATGGACAAAGGCAGACCTTGCAATTTTTTTTACAGCATTCGATCACAGCTAATTGATATATCCACTCTGCTGTTAAAGACAAAAAAAAAAAAAAAAAACAAACAAAAAGAAAGCAAAGAAATTAGTTCCAACATGTGGATATCTCATTTTAGAGCTCTTAAACAGCTTTTAAGTGATAATGGAAAAGAGTTTAATAATGGGGGCTACTGACAGATGAACGAAAAATTGAATATTGAAACATGTACAACAGCTGCAGAAAGTCTATTTAGCAATGGTACTATAAAACGTCTCAATCTAATAATTGCTGAAACAAAAGAAAAACAGTACATGATGAAAAAAAGTGAGCCAGAAATAGCTTTAGCTTGGGCTGTTAGTGCCAAAAATGCACTTCAGGTGCATTATATATTCAGGTAATATAAATCTCACCTGTCTGTTTAAATGCATATATGTGTGTTTGTATGTCTGCCTAAAACTTTCGACAGAAGTGAAGGATTTTCTCAAAATCAGTATCATTTTGAAGCTTGACCCTTGGACGAAAAATTGACCCAAAACATTAATTCCTTCACCCTCAACTGGGCACTGGAGGAGGAGTCGCTTTTTTCGCCGACATTTTCGCAAGTCATCCTCTTGTTTCGATTGTCTAGCCTTGTCTATGCCACTTCCGGTTTGGCAATGGGCGCAACAGCAAAGACGTCACTTTTTTTTTTCATGCTCTTTTCCTCCTTCGCAGTACGGGTTCGAGCCTACCTGCCTACTACCACATTTTTTTTTTTCCAAACACACTTCCAAACACCCGGGCAACGTCGGGCACCCAGACTAATTCTAGATATAGTCCAAAGAAGCTTGTATTTGAGTTAAATATTAGCACTTTACCAGTTTTGAATGATCGGTTACCTGTGATTTTTTTGTTGGCGTCCTTCTCTCTAGATAGACGATGGAGAATCGCACCTGAAGGTTGTCATGAGTGGTGGCAGCTGTTGCTGTGACTGAGCAGACCGATGTTACACTTCCCGCAGGGATACCTTCTGTCATGTCCTTTTGCACCTGCCTCTCTTCTCTCTTCTCCTCTCGCTCAGTCAGACACATTTCTTGACTTTGACCCTCCAGGAGTCACGGTCTGCAGCATAGGATTCAAGATCAACAGGGTTGATGTTGCCGGATTTTAAGTCCCTTTTCTACATATCCTTAAATCTGAAGAGTGGTTTATCGGTTGGTCTACTGCCAGCTAAGAGCTCGCCATACAGGATGTCTTTGGGGATTTGGCCATCCTGCATACAAACGACGTGTCCTAGCCAGCACAGACGTCTCTGGGAGAGGAGGGCAAACATGCTTGGAAGATTTGCTTTTGCAAGACGGTTAGAATAAATTTAAATACCCTACATGTATCAAGAAAAAACTTTATGGAAGCTGAATCAAGTGAAAGAATTTGGAGATATAATGTAATAATTTTAGATGAAGGATTTGTAACAGGTGGCCATGTCTACTAGAAAAGATAAACCTAGAACGGATGATATGGTCTTGCTGAAATTTGGGTAAAGAAGGTGAATGTGTTTTGATCAGACAGAGTGAGCATTTTTCAGGATTTAAATAAAATAGATTGCCTGAAGTTCTTTGTAAAACAGATAATGCATCTCTGGTAGAGACTTTAAATTCATCTTGTGATTGAATTCTGAAGGAAATGATGGTGAAGAAAATTCAAATTGAATAGATAAACGGCCACGAACAGGTTGCAGATTATCTGACGAAGACGGGAACCTCTTCTTAAATTTTCAGAGACTTGTTGTAATGAAGACTTTACTTTTGTTGTTTTATTAAAATATTTTTTTAGGGAACATCAGCATCAGTCGACGAGGTTGTCTAACCAACCAACCAACCAACCAACAAAAAGCCAACTTAGAGTTTTGACGCAAAAAAAAAAAAACAAAAAAAAAAAAAAAAAAAACTAATATATTTTTTTGTGTTTTCTCTTATTCAGACAATTTTTTTTTAATTCGAGTTTGTAAATAAAATATCTGGAAATAATTACACAAAACCTTTGTTTGTTATTTCATTTTATATCATTTTATCTGGTCTTATTTCTGAAGAAGAAAAGAAAGTTGTAACTACTTTTTTAAATAAATGCTATTTTTAGAAAAAAAACAAAAATTAAAAATAATTAAAAATAATATTTCCCCAAAGTTTTAATTTATACAAATGAACTAATCCTGTGACGAAGCCTTTAAATAAAAACATCTAGTCACAATTTCCTTTTCATTTGCCAGGTTTTCTTTGTTCTAATCAATTTTTCGTTAAATGCAATAGGTTTCGGTAAAAAGTTGTCTGAAAAAGAGAAAATGCAAAAAAAAAAAAAAAAAAAATGTGAAAAAAGTCGATTTTCTTTTTTTTTTTTTACATCAAAAACTATCAAAACACATTTCATTCCTATATCTGCATTTCACAATTTTAAGTTTCCACATGATGTCAGCATCGGTCGGCCATGTTGACTATTCAAACTATGAAAACCAATATTGTCCTCTAGTCTTTACATCAGCAATATAAACTTGTCTCCCTTTGTCTCTAGATAAAAGGAGTTCTGTTCTTTGTGTCAAATTCTTAGAGTAATCTCCCTTGCTTGTTGTGGTACTGGATAACCAATATATCGGTTTAGTTAAAGCCGAATGTCTGTGAAAGGAGTTATTGAGGAATAAATCTTTGAGACTTAGCCTCATACCTTCTCCCTCCAGTATTTGGTATCACCCATTCCCCGGTACACAGTTCATCAAGATTGTGAATCTTAACATCCTTTCCTCACTCTTCTGAATCCTGTCCTCTCACTTGCTGTCTGTTGTAAACAAAATGATTTGGACATCGCTTGTGCCCTGATTTCCACACAACAGCAAACAGACCCACAGTTAATGCGATCCCCATTGATAATACCATAATGAGATGTGACTAATTCTACCTGTGATTTGCAATAAAAAGATCTACAATACAAAGCTGTTAGACATTGACCAGGCAATGCAGATAACATTATTTATGTTAAGCTGCTTTAATATAAAACAAACAATAATTTAAAATTAGGTTTGACCTCTACTGTTTGACGTAGTCTTATGTAAACATCACTTAAAGTGACATGGACTTTAGGATAGAGCTTGAACAACATGTATCATTTTTTTTGTTAAGAGTCAGGAGTGAGAGAGAGAGAGAGAGAGAGAGAGAGAGAGAGAGAGAGAGTCAGGAGATAGAGAGAGACTGTCTTCAAATTGGGATAGCTTCAAGAAGAGGGTGTTCAGAAATGGTGATAGTCAGAATGGGAAACATCTATAATAAAGTTGCTGAAAAGACAATCCAGGATTTGTTGATTCATTAAGATGAATCTTCTTTGCAGCTTTCGATCAAACATGACCAAAGACGAACCAGGTATGTTTCTCTGATTGGCCCAATGCTACGACACCAAACAACTTATTTGTCCCTTTTTATTGTAAATGTTACATATGTGTTGGTGTCTTATGTGTTGTAAATGTTACATTTGCGTTGTTAAACTGCATCCGTTAATATATCAACACTGTTGTAAGTGTTATATATGCGTCAATTCAACAAACAATGGAAAAAAAAAGATTATACAAACACACATGCGATATAAATGACTGTAACATGTATATACATACATATAGACACTTTGTATACACACATTCATTAAAAGAACATTGTATCCCACCAGACGATATATGAATTTAGACACACACATACATATATATATTATATATATATATACATACATACATACATACATACATGCATATATATTATTTTTAAAAATATAATTATTCCCTGACACATGTTTCGTCATCTATGACTCATCAGAGTGGCTGAATCTAGCGAAACACGTGTCAGTGAATAATTATATTTGAAAAAATAATATATAAGCCGCTCCACATTTGGGGGTACCAAATTGGTAATAGGGAAAATTATTCCCAACTCGCATTTGGGTAAAAATGCACTTTCGTATAAATAATTGAATTCATTCAAAACATATTGGAAAAAAAATAAATGAATAAAAAATAAGCAACATCTATACATATCTATCTATATATAAGACACATGTATGCATAATATATATATACCCCCACCCCTAACAATACAATGTATCCATTCTGGTGTTCATGACTACAGACTCTGCACAAGGGGTTGTAAAAGAACTTGGGTTATATATGAACAAAAGTAAAAGGAAAAAAAAATAGAAACACAATGTAATAAAAAGAAAAAAAAAATGTCCAATTTTATTTGAAGAAAAATAATAGAATAAAGAAATGTGTTGTTTTAAGAAGAAAAAAGGTTATATGTAAGAAGTAGAAACAAACTGTAATTTAGTGCTTTGGATTATTGTTGACAAGATGGATAATAATTTTGTGCATATTTATCAAGTTACTGAACAGGCTTCAGTAAATTCAAGCCCAATCAAATAAAGACTATGGCTAGTGTCTGATGGAAGGTAATCATTTGGTTACATGTCTCTGAACAGTTTCCAAGTGGTCAATATTGAAAAAACAAAAATTTAGAAAAATTTGCAAGATTTACATACCCATAACAGAAAGAAAATATCGTACGCCAAAAATCACCTAAATTGATAAAAGTTTCATTTTTAAATAAGAAAATAATTTTTAAGCATATTTAAATTTTTTCAATACCCCTATCCCATGTTACAAATAATTTTCCAAAATCTTGATTTGGAGTTATCTCTCTTGCTTTCTTCAGACTGTTTTCAAGATGGCGCTCATTGTTTAACCATAAAATTTGATTTTCTTATATATAAAAAAAAAAAAAATAAATAAAAATACTTGATTAATTTCTGTGATTTTTTGTGTACAACATTTTCTTCGCATCATACAGACTTTTCTTTATTTTTGTTTTTCATGTGTGTGTGCGTGGGGGGGGGGGTGAAGATTCTAGACAAACACCGGGTTCCAGATTGATGATGCAAATTTTAAATATTCAAAGCTTTCATTAAAAATAAAAATTAAGAATAAAATAAGTACTGTGAAATTCTTTTTCCCAACAATAAGTGATTATTTTTTTTTTAAAAAAAGGACACACAAAAAAAGGAAATCGATTTTAAAAATGTTTTATTCATCATAAAAATATAAATGTCCGCGAGATTCTTTTTCAAAATATGAAGCAGTTTTTTTTTTTTATTCAGTTGATAGTTTATTGCAACCCCCCCCCCAAAAAAAAATAACTAACATAATTTTGTTCAATATTGTTAAATAATGAATGTTTTTTTGAAAGGTTACAGTTATGTCCTCTCGAATAATTGGAGGTTTAAAATGAAATAGTTGATTGTACGTAGGTGGCGCAACAGGCTGAGTTACTTAACAATTAATATGGTTATTAGGTTGTTTGGAAAATACTGACCTATGTTTTTTTTTATTTATTTATTTATTCTTTTTAGCGGAGGGGTAGATTGATTTCAATATAAATGTAACTTTATTGTAACCAATTTTAATTTTATATTTTAACGTCTCATCCGTTTGTTTTTATATATAACAGACTCTAAACATGGTATTATATATATATGGGAAGTTGGTTATAGTCAGCTAACGTACTTCCTAACTTCTGGTGTGGCTGCTACCGGAAACAGTGACAAGGCAAATCAGTTGCTTCACTTTTATTGTTCTTCATTATTTCTATTGTGAAGCGATTTATTGAAATAAAATGGAAGAAAAGGACATTATTTAAAAATATACACAACAAAAATTAACAAAATTATTCAGATAAAAATGATGTCATGTGATCAACCTCTGCCACACAATGGAGATATGTGTCCATCTGTTTATCCGACGAAATTTTTGTAACAAAAAACAAATATTAAGTGAAAGTATTATCTTTCACTTTGCAATATATTTTGGTCCCTATTGTGAAGAAACTTATCTTTGCTAACAACAAGGAAAGCAAAAAGTTTGTTTTTTTATTTCAGCATCTATCATTCACCTGTACTGAAGATAAATGTATAAAACTATCAAAAAATGACAAAAAGTTAAGCAGTCAGGTTCTGATAGTCTTTTCTGAAACAGTGTAGTATCTATTCCGAAATGATAATATGATAATATAAATAATTTCAATATACAAGGTGGAACAATAAAATTGTCGCCCTAAAGAAAACAACACAACAGCTTTATTTTCAAACTTTTATTGAAAAAAAATCAATTCAAGTAACTTAATTATGTAGTAGAGCTGATATCTATTCAATGTAGCCGCCTTCAGCCTCAATTACCACCTCGATACAGGCCCAGAACTGGGAGAATGCCTTTTCCACAAGCACCAGCAAATACTTGGCGGTGATCAGACTGGCTTTGGTGTTGTGGGAGATCACGTTGGTGATGTTCTTGACATATGACCAAATAAAATAGTCCAGCGGGAGAAGGGTACAAAGTCGTAGCACTCCTTCTGAAGCCAAGCCTGGGCCTCTTTAGACATGTGGACCGGCACAGAGTCCTGCTGCCACACTCAGGGTCTGCCAGCAGGAAATCACCACACTCTTCAGCACATCCAGATACACTTTGATGTTGACTTTCACGTTAACTTTGAAGATGTATAGTGACATTATGTGCCCCTTCACTTGAAACCACACCAAAGACCATAACCGTGGCCAGAAACTTTGTTAAGCTGTGCCCTCAAGTGTCAAACCGTCCAGATTTGCATTTTGAGAGTGCTAGCAATGGTCCTGTTGTCATAACTTTGATCGGTAGTTGTACAGCTGTACATCTGCGATCTTGCTCATTGAATATTGTGTCACTTTCAGACATGATAAAAGGCTCCTATGGTTCTTGGAATTTATACACAACTGGCCAACTAGTAAATAATCTGCAACAAAAAAAGAAAACCGGTTTTCATCGAACGGAAATGGAATCATGTTGTCTTTTCTAAAGCGACAATTTTATCATTCCACCCTGGAAGAATAAGTAGTGAGTAAAGAAGATAAAAATATTAAACTCGTGACTTGAATTAACAATAATGAAGCTCTTAGAATTTACAGAATATTTTGCAATTACTATTTTGGCAATAAACTAGCAGTTGAAAAATGTCCAGATAAAAAATAAATAAAAACAAAAAACAAAAAAAAATGAAAGTCTAATTAACTGCTTCTACCCCGGGTGGAAGCGTCGTACTTGCACATCGAAAGCCTAGGTTGGACGCAGAGCTGTCAGCTGTATTCTGACTCCTGGCTGCACAACGGTACCGATAGCAATAACTCTGAAAAAGAAAGAACAATTTTGTTTCATTAACCAGTAAAGCATACATTCACAGTCATGTCATGGGCTAATTATATGTTATGTAAAGGTAGAAGTGTTATTTTCTTTTATGTTATTCTCAGTTATGGCTGATAGAACGAGAACAATATATCCTGTGGATTAAATAAAAACTTCAGTTCAGAATTCTATGTAGGTTTCTGAGTATGACAAAGATTCGAGAGTTGTAAAAGATGCACCTGAAGAAGGTCGGAGATAACACAGATCGAAACGTTGTGAAAATAATATTCAAAATAAGAATAGTAATTTAAATAATCCAAATTATCAATTTTTATCTAAAAGATTTGCTCCAAAAATTTAACATATTCAAAAAGATTCAAAATTTGGTGTCTTGGTGTGACTGGGGAGTTGGCTTAAAAAGAATATTATCTCTTTCCCTTTTCAATTATAAATATTATCCCTTTCCCTTCATAAATATTATCCCTCCATAAATATTATCCTTTTCCCTTCATAAATATTATCCCTTTCCCTTCAAAAATATTATCCCTTTCCCTTCAAAAATATTATCCCTTTCCCCTCCATAAATATTATCCTTTTCCCCTTCATAAATATTATCCCTCCATAAATATTATCCTTTTCCCCTTCAAAAATATTATCCCTTTCCCTTCATAAATATTATCCCTTTCCCTTCAAAAATATTATCCCTTTCCCCTCCATAAATATTATCCTTTTCCCCTTCATAAATATTATCCCTCCATAAATATTATCCTTTTCCCCTTCAAAAATATTATCCCTTTCCCTTCATAAATATTATCCCTTTCCCTTCAAAAATATTATCCCTTTCCCCTCCATAAATATTATCCTTTTCCCCTTCATAAATATTATCCCTCCATAAATATTATCCTTTTCCCCTTCAAAAATATTATCCCTTTCCCTTCATAAATATTATCCCTTTCCCTTCAAAAATATTATCCCTTTCCCCTCCATAAATATTATCCTTTTCCCCTTCATAAATATTATCCCTCCATAAATATTATCCTTTTCCCCTTCAAAAATATTATCCCTTTCCCTTCATAAATATTATCCCTTTCCCTTCAAAAATATTATCCCTTTCCCCTCCATAAATATTATCCTTTTCCCCTTCATAAATATTATCCCTCCATAAATATTATCCTTTTCCCCTTCAAAAATATTATCCCTTTCCCTTCATAAATATTATCCCTTTCCCTTCAAAAATATTATCCCTTTCCCCTCCATAAATATTATCCTTTTCCCCTTCATAAATATTATCCCTCCATAAATATTATCCTTTTCCCCTTCAAAAATATTATCCCTTTCCCTTCATAAATATTATCCCTTTCCCTTCAAAAATATTATCCCTCCATAAATATTATCCTTTTCCCCCCTCCATAAATATTATCCCTTTCCCATCTTCATCATACATATTATCTATTATCTCTTGAACCTAAAGTTGAACAACTTTCGAGGCCTGCAGAAAATCCTTTCTATTTTTCTGTTCATTTGATCTTGTACAAAACTTAGACATGCAATACTCAAAATTCTGTAAGGTTTTGGAATAAAACGACTCACCTTATGGCAAAGAAACGAACCTCCTTTTTTTACTTTATCAGCTCCACTGTTTGGACCTTTCTAATTGAAAGAAAAAATAAAATACAAATCAGGATAAAAAACATAAAAAATAAAAAAAAAAGAACATGCACATAGAATCATTATTATTATTATTATTATTATTATTATTATTATTATATATTAGAAAACCTTATGACTAGGAAAAAAGTGTCCTTGTGCAGTGAAGTAGAAGTCCTAAACCAAAGCAATTTTTAATTTTGTTCCAATTCAGAGTGCTTCTTTTTGGGGAGCTGAATTTTACCAACATAGAAAATCGACCTTGAGTCTAACTTTACTCTCGTTAGTAGGTAAGTAAATAATATTGTAATGTGAGAATGAATAAGGACCCCTTGTGTACTCCTTATCCCTTATATTGTCATTTTCAATCTTTATCTCTGTAATAACATACTAAGACCATATTATACATATAGCATATTCATATGTACGTTATCAGCCTCCCTCCCATTTTAAAAAAGTTGAGTGTAGTGTCTGATCAATAAATATGGTAACTGATAGTGTTGGGCGCTTAATTGGAATCAGGATTAAAAAAAAAAAAACTTTGAGTTATTGGACTTAGAAAAATTTGTGCCTATTTTCCAATACCAAAAACGATTCTCTTAATTGTTTTTATTTGTTTGCTTTTATTTGTTTGTTTTTATTTAGAACTTTCCATGCCTTATATTAAATGATGAAATGATTAACATTTATTGATTTAAAACTAATAGTAAAACCAAATTTATAGATCACAAGTGTATTTTTATGTTTGTGAAAATATGTGTGCATCTTACATGGGTTTTAACAGTAATCTGTACACCCTACAAAAAAAATAAAATAAATAAATAAATAAACTCTATAATATACTAGCATGGGTGCCCGGCGTTGCCCGGGTATTTGGAGATGTATGTTGAGCAAAAAAAAAAAAAAAGTGGTCAATTTTTTTAACTTTGACCCCTATTATGACCCCTTAAAATTTATTCCTTTGGACTCAAACTAAGTTATTAAGTTAGATCCATGTTCAAGGAACCTATATCTAAAATTTCAAGGTCAAATCGTTGATCTTTGACCCCTTAATCGCCAAATTTCTGGTCGAAAACCGATCACATCGATTTTCCCAAATCTCAGTACCCTGTATATCAAATTTCGAGTCTGTAGACTTAAAATTGACAGTTATTGCGTAGGGAAATGTACACACACAGATACACAGACAGACAGACACGTTCACTTTTATAGATATATAGATTTAGAAATTTAAAAGGAATCATAATTGGGAATTGTATTGGAATCGGGAATTTAAAACAGAATCGGTAATTATATTGGAATTGTGGAAAAATATCCAAATTGTCCTATCATGTGTGATTAATCTGATGTTGTTAAGGTAAATAATTCCATTTTAAAATGAATTGTTCCAAAATCAAATTATGTTGTCCAATCAACTAAAACATCACATTCGTGTTTAAAAAAGTGATATTTGTTTTATAGAGTTAAAGATTATGTACATGAAAATTATTTTTATAGTAAGAAAACAAAATATTTATGGTTCTAAAAAGAATTATGTCGCTACTATTTTACATAAAGAGATATATTCGTTTTATTTAAATAATGACATATTTAGGAGTCATTTTGTTTAATAGTATTGACACTGATAGGCATTTATTATTTCAAAACGAATATTATCAACAGTAAATTATGCAGATTGATGTAAGATTTCCATTGGATCTCGTTAGTTTTTAATTTCTATTATTTCTCAATTTGATTTGATTCAGGGGAAATAACTGAAAATTATTTGTAGGATTATCTCCCTTGTTTTACAGAGTTATTTCCCCTTCTTTCTTCTTCACTAAAAACCTTTTTTTTTTTTTTTTTTTTTGGAGCATTACAGCAGCGTATAGGCCTTGTTGTTGTTGCGTTTCCTTGTAAACATTTGTAACAGAAATATAAATATTCAGTGATATAATTTATGTATCATTAATTTCAGAATTCTAGTCGTTTTGTCTCTAGTAATTCATTTGGTTTTGCAGCAGTTTATTTTCAAACCTATTTCAAACACTATTCTACTTAGAGTGTAAGCATGAGCAGTGGAGTGGAGTGCATTGCACTGCAGCTGCAGCGGCGAAACGGTGATCATTTGCAGAAGCAAACTCAGCCCTTGTCGAGAATTCTCTCTATATTAAAAACCAAAACATAAAGAAAAATCTGTATGAGGTACATCTCTCTGACGAAACGAAAATAGCATATTCCAAATTTCAAATTTATTAAGGAGCTTTACTTTTGAATAAAAAGTATAAAATTTTGTGAGTATACTAGAAGTGCCGAAACAAGGGAGATAATTCATACTAAATGGATTCCTAGTAATCGCTTACTTCTGACTTCACAGTCCCATTTTCTGACCCTGGTGTCACAATTCTTGCAGTGGGAGAGAACTACATACCTCTAAGAGTAGTATCTGTTCTGTCTAAAGATGGTATGATATCGTGGGGTTAACGTTCATGCTGGGCGTCCATACAATGGAAATATGTCACAGACTCCTATAAGAATGTTGGAGATAAACCGTAATAACCAAATATATTACGACACTACATTGACTAGATTTCTTAGATAAAAACTTTTACAGTTTTAACAAAAGGGTTACAATAATATCGTGGGGTTCCCATTCATGCTGAACGTCCACAGAATGCCCAGCAACTATATATTACATATGAAAGATGCTGCTGAGGAATTTCCACGGGTCCTGTGAGGAAAGATAAAGCTACTCGATCAATTTATGTGATTTTTGGAATATGATATTTTCGTTTTTGTTTTTTAATATGAGGAGGATTATGAATAAGAACCACAAATTCTAGATAACATTAAATAAAACAAGATTCTTTCTCGTAAGTAATCTACTCTGGATTCAAACCAGTCTCTCTTCGCTCGACAACACATGGTATGGCCTTTACTCTTTCTTCAGGGATTTGCATAATGGCTGTTACATAGCAAAATAGAAGTCATAAAATTTCAAATAAAATAATATCAATAAGATAAGAGAGAATTTTCTTACCGGATTTTTCTGGAAGTCTGTTGAATGTTGAATTTTCCACCAATCCGACGTCCATTCCCAAACGTTGCCAATCATATTCTTTAATTTAAATTTATTTTGCTCAGGAAACATTGTTACCTGTAACGCGGAACATGAACATCGTTAAAGAAAGCCGCAAACATGAATTGTTAAACTTATGATTACTTGTAATATTGCGATGAGAGAATTATGATGGCAAAAGCTAGTGGATAGTATGTGTTAAGTTTGCAGGTTGAAACAAGTAACGTAGAAAGCAATACAAATGACGACTCAACAACCAAAGGTAGATCAAATTAGAAGTGTATTAGGAAAAGGTATATTTACAGGTGTCAAATAAGAGAGTCTTTGCTGGAGAAACATATCTGCTCTCGGCGGCCTTCGATGGCTTCTGGTGAACACACACTCAGACTAACTGAGTCTTCCTATTTATGTGTAATTACTATCCACATATGCAAATGAATGTGTGCCACCACAACAGTATGTAAGTTTGAAATTTGACTTTTGAATTAGAATGTTTTGTTTTTAATGAAAATCACTCCAGACAAAGAGTGAAGCCACTTGATGCAAGTAACTAACAAGAACGAAAGATAATCATCACAAAAACAGGAGATGCCTTTAAAAAAAAAAAAAAAAAAAAAAAACTCTGGGTAGGAAAGAAGTCAGCTGAAAGAGAGTTCCACAAGCTTGTAGTTCTTGGAATAGGAAGCTGTATTACAATAAGGTATTAAAATAGTAAACTGATGGAAATCACTAATCAAACTAGAACAAAGGAAATAAGGAATAGATCCGACCATCGGGAAGAACACATCCCATAATAGTATTTATAGAAAAAGACTGAGACGTCTGTGATAGAAAGGTTTTGACATATCATGAGTTGCCAGACAATTTCAAAATATATCATCATTGAGAATCATTGAAAATTCCTTCTAATTCTGTCATTATTCTTTTATACACTGACTTGTGTCCAGTGTTTCCCCACAAGCTGCATTGTAATAGCCTTCAAACGCAACTCCTTTCAAGCATTTATCATTTGTTAAGGAATACTTGTACTTAAAACAGTAGGTTAAGCTGACCCCCATCCATCTAAGCGTAAAGTAAAGGCTCCTCCAATCTTGACAGACTATTGATACCCACCATAAGGGTGCATGCGCATGAAATTTCTGTGGCAAGAGGTGTGCAATCTCCAACCACATCTCTCCTGACACGACATTGTTAAATATCAACAACTTCTGGAAGGCCCCATGGAAGTCCACTTATGTGAGCACGTCAACGACCCTCGTCATAGCCTCTTTCATCTCTTCAATTGTCTCATAACGACAGCCTCCAAAGTTTCCCTTGAGCTTAGGGAATAACCAAAAGTAATAGGGAACAAGGTCTGGACTATAGGGAGAGTGATGTCTTATTTTGTAATCTTCTCTGAGTATCCTTGAGACAAACATCGTTCAAATCTTCCACATCTCCAGTTCCTCATAAATAATTGTGTGTACAGTTCCCACACCGACATCAAACTGAGCACTTACTGTCTCTATATACACATGACGGTCTTTATCCGTGAAATTCTATATTTGGCCAACCAACTCTGGTGTTCTGACTTTCTTACTTATTCCACATCTCTCATCATCCCTCACAGACTCTCTGCCTTCTTTGAATCTCTTATGCCATTAAAAAACTGATGCTTGATTCATGCAAGATGGTCCAAAAGCAGTCTGAAGCATTCTATATGTTTCTGTGGCATTTTTTATCCAAGTTTAAAATAATTTTATTGCATATCGTTCTTCTAGAGTGTCCTCATACTCAAATTGTATTTTTGAAATTCACTAACAATCAGGCTTTAATAGAATGTATTCCAATTCTTGCTGTACATGTTCATTTGAATCTGAAATCATGAAAATTGGTGCGTTATCTCATAAGATGTATAGCAATAACATTGACTTTTCAAGAGTCTACAACAATTTCAAACGTCCGTACAAAAAAGTCTGGAAACTTATTGGGGGCACCTCGTACTCCAGCCACCTGTTTGAGAGAGAAGTACCCAATGTAGAGGGTAAATTCTAGCTGATGAGAGGCAAACAGCATCTATAGGTATCTGCTTCCCCTCTATCAAAAACTTGTAAAACACTTCTGCGAAGTAAATGTAGAGAATTTAATACAAACTGGATTCGTTCCGATGTAGCCATCGTCTCCAGTGTTCTCTTTCGGAAATTCGCCATGCCAAATATTCATCCAATGCTTGTTATGCGGATTCTCCTTATTTCCCCACGGAAATAATCTGAGGACGGAAACAGAAAAGGAAATAATGAAGAAAAAGTAATTTAAGAAATGTCCAAAAAAAAACATAAAATAAATAAATAATCCACATAATATAACATGTAAAATGTGACCTAAATAGCATGTAAGCTGATTTTTTTTTTTTTTTGTTACAAAGGAGTCACCACTTATCAAGGTCCGGAGGCCACTCGAGGATAAGGGTTACTAAGTGTACAGTAATCAATGTGATAATATAGTAATCGTTAGTAGTGGAAATTTGGTAAATGGAATTACTTAAGGGGACAATTCATCAAGAATTTGTTTCCATTCCAAATTGTTGTCAGATGGAAAACCGGCAAACAGAAAGAAGAGTTCCACAGGCATGCCGTTCTAAGAAAGATGCTTTGTTCATGGAATCTATGTTTTGATTTAGACACAGATAAAGAGTGGGGAAAATTATTGACAGTGGTTTCAGCTAGACGAGTGTTTTTCGTGAAAGTTATGTTATTCATATATATATATGTATATATATATATATATATATATATATATATATATACATACACAGTAGCGTCCAAAAGTTAAGGAATGATCGATCATTTTTTTTTTAATGGCTTCTAACTTTATCTATGAAAAAGAAAAAAAAATTTTTGGTGAATTTTCTAATGTTTAATAATGGTAGTTAAAGAAAAAATTTTAAATTTTTGATTTTAATAAGTTTTTTTTACATATAAATAAATTTAATTAAACTACAGGCATCCAAAAGTTTAGGAACGCAGAAAATTAATACAAACGTTAACAATTTTATTAGCAACAACAAAATGTTGATTCCGAATATTCAAAAAAGGCTATCTGTACAAGAAAACAACTTATTTGTGACCATTATGATGAAAAAAAGTCCATAGGGGAGATTGCTAAAATATTGAAAAGGTCTAAAAGCGTTGTTTTTCTGATTATTGAAAATAGAAAAAAAGGTTTACCATTGACTGAAAAGAAAAAAATCAGGCCGACCCCGAATAACAACTAAAAGGGAGCAGAGAAAAATCACTCGACCATCTCGTTCTGATCGCTTTAAAACTGCGGCTTCGATATCCTGGGATTTTACATCCGAAACTGGACACAAGATTTCCTGACAAACGATCTCACGAAGATTAAACGAAGTTGGATTATTTTCAAGAAGTTCATGCTCAAAGCCTTTAATTTCTATTAAGAATAAAAAGGCCAGATTGTTATTCGCCGAAAAACATTTGTTTTGGGAAGAAAAAAAATGGGAAAAGGTTCATTTTACTGATGAATCTAAATTTAATCTTTTTGGATCAGACAAATGACCACATGTCAGAAGAAAAAATGGAGAAAGACTGTCCCCTAAGTGTGTTAAAAGTACAGTAAAATTTGGAGGCGGTAGTATAATGAAATGGAGGCATGATATCTTCAAAAGGAACTGGCCCCCTTTGTGAGAATTCATGGAAAAGTTAATGCCCGAATGTACAGAGAATTGATTAGAGAACATATGGTACCTAATCTTTCTAATTCTGATATCTTTATGCAAGACAACGCACCGTGCCATAAAGCAAAAATAGTTTTAGAAGAGCTAAATAGATCCAATATTTGCGTTATGGATTGGCCAGCTCAGAGCCCAGACCTGAATCCAATTGTTTGGAAAATTATTGGTGATAAGATCACAGAAAAAAACACAAAAAATCTTGATGATTTATGGGAATGTATAAAAACATCCTGGAATATTTCACCTATAACATGTGAACGATTGGTTCTGTCTTGCAGCAAAAGATGCCATAGTGTGATTGAAAACAAGGGGCTTTTCACTAAATACTGAAAGGATTCTTTATTTTTTCATAATGAATTTCCCTCGTTCCTTAACTTTTGGACACCTGTTATTTAATTAAATTTATTTATATGTAAAAAAAACTAATATGTATTAAAATAAAAAATTTAAAAAAATTTTTTTTTTTAACCACCATTATTAAACATGGGAAAATTCACCAAAAATTTTTTTTTTCTTTTTCATAGATAAAGTTAGAAGCCATTAAAAAAAAAATTTTTTTTTTTTTTTCATAGATAAAGTTAGAAGCCAATAAAAAAAAATGATCGATCGTTCCTTTACGTTTGGATACTACTGTATTATAAAATACCTTTTCTGTGATGGGTAAAATTCTTTAAACAAAAAAATTCTGTACCATTTTTTGTCTCTTTAAAAAGATTAAAATCAAGATATAAACTAGATATCTAGAATCTGTACATTAATTGTGATTAAAATCCATTACAGGTTTTGATTCTAGAAAATCAAAAATTTAAAGCTAAAGAAGAAACTAAAATCCAAGAAATCTTGCTCAATTAGTATCAAACAGCTATGGATAAAATTGAATGCACATCTGAAATATTTTAATTTTCAAAACAGAAAGTTGTGCCTATTTTATGCCCCTAAAATCCTTTTCAAATATGTTGAGGGTATTTATTAATTCATGTCTAATACCTATTGTCAAAAATTCTTTAAAAAAAAACATCATTTTACCTTCCTTTTAGATTTCCTTTGCAAGCATACTCCCACTCAGCTTCTGTCGGAAGTCGTTTACCAGACCATTTGCAGAATTCTACAGCATCATTCCAAGAGGCATGAAGTACAGGATGATCCATTCTGGAAAAATAATTTATATCAAAGTTAACCGATTGTTTTACGGCATATCAATCCTTTGTGGGTTATTTAATTCCAAATCCAGTCAATTTAATAAGTGATTTTATGTTTCAAATTCTCCAGATCTACAAATATTTATTCTTCATCATATTGTATGAATGCAATGATTTTATTGTTGGCATTGGTCCACCCCACCCATAATTTTCTAGTCAGAATTCTTTCTAGAAAGACATCAGGTACTTACGAAAGGGACCACGAGAAAGTTGCCAACACCCTAAGTGAAAGTGATTTTAGTGGAAGAAACTGAATTCAAACTTGAAGCACGCAGGTTGTCAGTGCGTGTTGTTAACCACTTGACCATCGTCATTTCTCTTAATTCATGCTTTGTACGCATTTTTTTTAGAGATTAGTTTTATTGTTGTAGGAAGATCAGAGTTATCTCCCTTCTAAAAATATTATCGATGCTTGTGCAATGTAATGAGATTTCAAAAATTGCATTTTAACTAAAAACACTAATACATTTTGTTTTTGAATGTGCCATATCGAAATTAGTAAAAATTCTAAAAATAAAAAAAAAAAATTGCTAGAATAGATCTGTTAGAACTATTTTTTTTTTTTTACAAAATCATACATATTAACGATCTGTAATCTATTTCAAATTGGCTGATTTTCAAGAATTACATTTATTTTGTCAAAATCATAGACTGAAGTTACTTCCCCTGGAGGTAACTGTAGTCTATGATTTTGTGTTCATATAAAAATTATTGTTATAGTGTAACCCGGATAGAAGAGACCCGAATATAAGAAATATATAAGAACAGATATAAGAGATTTTCTCAGGTCCCAAATTAGAGTCTGTGTTAATGTACAAGGTAACCTGGATATAAGAAACCAATATATAAGTGTAACCTGTATAGAGTTATAGGGCCCAGATAAGCAGTCTTTTACATTTGGGTTACACTGTAATATTTATTTAAAACAAAAATATCATATATATATATATTACGAATGTCTTAAAGAAAAAAAAAGAAAAAAAAAGAAAAAAAAGAAAAAAAAACGAAAAAAAAAGAAAAAGAAAAAAAAAAGAAAAAGAAAAAAAAAACGAAAAAAAAAAAAAAAACGAAAAAATAAATTTTCATATTGAATTTCAAGGCAAACCAATGGTCTCCTGAATTATAATGTGACAGTTATGAATAAATCCAAAAATTACAAAAAACAATAAGGCACAAAAAAATTATTAAAGAAAACATTTTTGACGAAAATTAGCAAAAATAAAATGTTTGGCTAAAAATATACTAGAGTCCAAGGAAAGGTAAATAGCATGTAACTAATGGCAATTTTTTAAAAATAAATTGTGTGTTAACAGTCATACATGTCTTGATTTTAGCATAACTGAGTCCCTTATTATTATGTCAGGTATACCCAAAGAAATATGGCGAGGGCTTTTATGATAAAGATTGAAAACTCATATTTTATAAATAATGCAGTAATATTTAAGTACTTTTGTCAATTATGTAGATATCACTGCTTTTAGTTGAAATTGGCACAAAATGTGAATATATACATTTTTCTTTTTAAATCAATTTTTTTTTTGTTTTTGAAACTTTGCTATTATAATGTAATTGCACCCAAAAAATTAAGATCTGAAATTTATCTGCTGTCCATGAAACTTGAAAAATACAAATTAAACATCCAGAAAGCTTTCTTTTTTTTTTTTTTATTTATAAAATAAGGATGTCCAATGTCGAAAATTTGAAGAAATGATTTATTATTTGGAGATCAAATTATTGCATAGTTGAATGTATATATAATTTATATAATATATACACTCTGACAATTCTTTTGTCATTATTCTCAAAATCAACACATGTCCTTGTGATGAAGGGTTCATCCTGATGTGTGTACGTGTCACTAGAATGTCTATGGTATTTTGTCACTATCTGGACCCTAAGTTGTGTTGTGGTCTATTTATGTTTCAATGCTATGATTATTTAAATGTTCATATGCGTGTGTGTGTGTGTGTGTGTGTGTGTGTGCGTGCATGCGGGCGTGTGTGTGATACATGCATTTTGGACATAGCTTATTTTCATGCGTCGTTGATCTTGTCCACCTGGAATTCATCTTGTTCTTAGAGGGGAGGCTGGAACATGTTTGTATGGGTAATCTCCAAAAATACCGTTAGGGCTTACAACATGGCCGCCAGAAGAGTCAACAAAAAACTGCGAATAAAATATATAAAACTCGTAATTTCTGTTTTAAAGTGGGTTGTCAATTTTCTTTATGAAATATACTTCCAAAATAAACTATTACAGTCGTTTAAAACATAATAGAAGTATTATTTTTTATTTTTTAAAAACAATGTTTACAAAATGTCTACGAACGTGCGTAGACATTTTGTAAACATTGTTTTTAAAAAATAAAAAATAATACTTCTATTATGTTTTAAACGACTGTAATAGTTTATTTTGGAAGTATATTTCATAAAGAAAATTGACAACCCACTTTAAAAACAGAAATTACGAGTTTTATATATTTTATTCGCAGTTTTTTGTTGACTCTTCTGGCGGCCATGTTGTAAGCCCTAACGGTATTTTTGGAGATTACCGTTTGTACGAATATTCATTCACTTCCAAGAACGCTGATTGCATTTTATATAGTTTTTATTCACTTTTCAGGTGTCGATTGCTGAAGAATGGAAAGTGAATATCTTTGCTCGAGTGATTAATTTTAGGTCTCCATTCTAAGACATGTCAGCTCCCTCCCCGGGGAAGGGGGAGGGTGACCTGCTAAACCGTCCACTCTGCTCAATGTCTGAATTCCAACTCCAATGTGATCTTCAGCTAACCTGATCCATGTGACTCACACGTACATCTGATCAGCTGATAAGATGCTTCGGGTAAACTTGTCTATGATCTAGCTTTGTTATATTTTGACAGGTTTTTATCAACATTCTTCATATTCATCTCTTGTTTATCTCTCCAGTTAGATAGATAGATAGATCGATAGACAGATAAATAAAAAATATTTTCTTGTGTTTGATCTACTACATAACAGAGATGGATTTCCAAGTATAAGTATCATTTACAATTAAGCTTGTAGTTCATTGACAAAGAGAGAGAGAGAGAGAGAGAGAGAGAGAGAGAGAGAGAGAGAGTTGTAAAGGGTTAGTGGGATGTAGCTTGCCAACGAAGAGGTGTCAAGATGTCAAATCAGGCTCACCACTGTGTTGTTTTCTGTTTTTTTTAATTTTTCTCTTACATAGTCACAAATCGACATTGCTGGAATTGTAAACATTACGTTCTTCTTTTCTATGTTGCATTGGACAATTCATAACTTCTGACCTTGAAATGTAAACAGTTCTTATCTTTCATTTTAATTATAATTCTGGTCATTTTTATGGGACAAAAAATGTAGGTCAATTCCATCTGGAATGTGTGTGTATGTGCATCCAACAAAATAACCACTTCTATCATTTAATCAAGATGTACACGCAGCTTTCAATGTTATCATATTTTCTAGTCCATAACTAAAAGGGAAGAGTTATTTCCCTTTATGCTGGCTTGAATTGTGTGTGTTGGTATGTCCAGAGAGAGGAAATGGAGGAAATGAAGTGCGTGATGAAGAAAGAGTTGAGGCGGGGAAAGTGGAGAAAAGCGGTGACCGGGGGGTGGGGACTTATGTTAAACTTTTACTCTGGGTAATGATGGGTAGCTCTACTAGTATGATGTAAAAAAAAAAGATAAATATTGTTTAATTTTTATATAAAAATGATTAAAAACTGTAATTAGAATAAATACCAACCGATATAGGATTGTAGAATCGTTGCCTTCTGGCTGTCTCCAATAAGCCCCGTTAACAGAAAGCCACCAAGGAGCAGCCGCCACCTAGCAAGTAAAAGCAAAGAAATTTTAAAAACATTCAAGATTTGAAGATAATTATTTGATTTAATGTCAATTTGACATGCATTCAAAAGCTTGATGGCTTTAAGAAATTGACTTTAAAATAACCTAATTCTGGTCAGGTCTTTATTTATCCCTCTTATCCATTTTTATCACTAAATTGTTTAATCAAAAATGCGTAGGAATTGCAAAAGATTGTCTTCCGTGTTTAATTAGTCAAAGATGGATTATCGATATGGATAGTCAGAATCTGTTGTTTTTTTTTAAACAAAAAAAGATTAAAAAAAATAACTAAATTAAAATTTTTCAAAAAATCCATAAAAATATCAGAAAATGATCAAATCTTAATGAAATTTCCAATATTTATTGATTAATAAACAAATATATTTTATTAAAAATAAAAACTTGTAGATTCTTTTAGGCCATCAAAACTACTTGACTTCTGGAAGGAAGGAGGGTATCATAATTTTAGTGATAAAAAAAAAATCCAAGTTTGCATTTTATAACTTGATAAATGCTTTATACATTCATGTATCTGTTATATAAAGGGCAGTTGTTTGTATGTCAAATTACACAACTAACCCTTACAAAGTTGGTATTTGTTTTAATCAGCATACCCCAGGAAAATAATACAGGGTGGAACAATAAATTGTCGTACTAGAAAAGATAACATGATTCCATTTCCGTTTGATGAAAACCATGGTTTTCTTTTATTGTTGTACACCAGCTACTAGTTGACCAGTTGTGTACAAATTACAAGAGCAATAGGAGTCGTCTATCATGTCTTAAAGTGATACAACGTTCAACTAGTGAGATCGGAGATGCGCCGCTGTACAACTCATGCTCTCTACCAATCCAAGTTATGACAACAGGACCATTACCAGCATCCTCAAAATGCAAATCCGGACGGTTAACTGCTTGAGGGCACAGTTCAATGCATCAGATGGCCTACAGTTACAGGCTTTGGTGTGGTTATAAGTGAGAGCCACATCATACCACCTCACATCTTCGAAGCCGGCTTAAAAGTCAACACCAAAGTGTATCTGGATGTGCTGAAGGGTGTGGTCATCCCCTGATGCAATCAGGTAGCCGTTGGTAGATCCTCGTGTAGCAACAGGACTTGGCGCCGGCCCACAAATCCAAAGAGACCCAGATTTTGTTGAAGAAGGAGTGTTACGACTTTGTACTCTTCCTCAATGCCCTTCCTCCCCTGACCTGAACCCACTCGAATACTTTGTTTGGCCATACGTCAAGAACATCACCAACATGACCTACCACAACACAAAAGTCAGCCTGATCACCTCCATCCACTGAGCTCCTGTCGGCGCTTGTGGAAAAGCCATGCCCCCAGTTCCGGATTCGTATCAAGTCAGTGATTGAGATTGAAGGCGGCTATATTGAATAAATGTCAGCTCTACAACATAATCAAGTCACCTGAATGGATATTTTCAATAAAAGCTTTAAAATAAAGCTGTAGTGTTGTTTTCTTTAGAGCAACAATTTTATTGTTCCAATCTGTAATTAAAATGAAAAAATAAAATAAAAACAGAAACAAAAAAGAGACAACAGTTTTTTTTTCAAATTGAAAGACGCTAACTTCAGATTTAATTCATCCTTTCTTAACTATTGTCATTTCTCTACAAAGAAAGAGTGGGAGAAACTTAATTTTAGCATTACAAGTTGATTTTTTTCTTTTTAGATAATTGTTATTTTATCAACTTGCATGAAAAGAGCTATGTAAAAGATGCTTAAAACCGTTTGAATTATGCAAATACCATCAGTAGTTCAAAAGTTATGAAAATTTTAAAGTGCCAAAATTTAGGCTTTTCCGTGGACATTTTTCTTTAGAAAAAGTGGCCTAAATTACAGACCTCAACATTTCAAGAAATTCGGTAATTTCGCCACCATTTATTTATTTTTCAGGCTATTCTCATGAAACTTGGCACTCTTATGTAAAATTGAGTGCTCTTTCTTATTATGCAGTCAAATTTAATGTATCTCTTTGCCATAAGCCATGAATTATAAATTAAGATGTACAAATTTCATTTTTTTTTTGTTTTCAACTTGCACATGGTATCATACAGAGGGTGTCTATTTATAAACAAAACTAAGTATTATAGTGGTATTAAAATATAGCTTTATTGAGAGCAGGAATTTTCCTGCCTCGTCACCAAAGGAGAACCTCATCTGGGGTGTAGCCATATAATATCTAAAGAGCATTCATGGCCGGTATTTACTACTCCCC
The DNA here is from genome assembly GCF_053919585.1 of Euprymna scolopes. Lineage (NCBI taxonomy): Eukaryota > Metazoa > Mollusca > Cephalopoda > Sepiida > Sepiolidae > Euprymna > Euprymna scolopes. The sequence goes on from NC_136503.1 coordinate 77,191,744, forward strand.
TCAAAGAAAAAAAAATTTGAGTAAATATGAATTAATCTCAGAAATAAATCAAAGAAAATTGTTCATATAGATTTTGGATCTTTAAAAGATGGAAATTCCCATAGTCGACCAGAACTTATGCATTTTGGGACCAGTCCAATTTTCAATTTTGTAAATCCTCTCTATCTGGCCCCAAATATACCCCTATTTTCTGAGATGCAACCATAAATCGTACTCTACATGAATCCTTGATGTAGCTCTCACAGTGCCAGGATACGAGGAATCCTGATAAGCAACAATTATATATTCACCAGTTGATGGTAATTTTTGTCATTTCTATTCTGTTGTTTTACTGAAAATTCAACTATGTAAACAAAGAAATAAAACAATTTTTTACCTTGTTTTCACCTTAACATTTAAAATAATACTTTTATAGGTTTTAGGGTATACTGAAAACGAATATTGCATCTAAATCTTCTGCAAATAAGTAGTTTTCCAGATATTAAGCAATGTAATTCCTTATGTTATTGCTGGTGGCTATCTTGGTACGCACAAGTGCGCAAACATAACACCGAGAAACTATGCGCAAACGCACATACCAAGATGGCCACCAGCAATAACATAAGAAATGACATTGCTTAATAACCGGAAAGCTACTTATTTGCGGAAAATTTAAATGCAATATTCGTTTTCAGCATATCTGAAAATCTTAACAGGTAGTCATTTTAAAGAAAAATGTTAAGGTGAAACAAGGTAAAAATTTACAAAATGCATCATCATAAGATTCCTTATCAAACCGCCTTATTATTATTATTATTATTATTATTATTTAGATATCTTCAGTTAAAAAAAACAAAAACAGGTTTGTTTTACAGATTCAAAAAAATGGTCTTGACAATGAGTTAAAAATAAATTCAAGTTTCATGATATATTATTTAATTGTTAAGTGAAAGTACAGAATAGTTAAAAAAACACCCTTCCTTCCCCATATTAAGAATGGGTTTCTAAATAATAAAGTTATTATTTCAGCATGATAGCATAAGTGCACAAGTACCTTTTATTTGTTATATATTTGTTTTTTTTATTGACCACTAAAAAACACAATTCTACCTTAGGTACAAGTAAGAAGTTATAAATACAATGAGAAACGCATGTACTTTGTACATTTTGTTGTTTTTTAACGCTTTTAGTACATGTGTACTAAAAGCGTTAAAAACAACAAAATAGTATTGTTTGGAAATCAAATTTGAAAAACTTGATAATCTTTTTAAATTGACAAACTCAGAATCCAAAAAATTAAACTGATTTTTCAGCTTTCGTTTTGAAAGCAGAAAAAACAGTTTTTTATTATTCTTTAGTCATCTGAGTGCGTAGCGAGCCGTTTTCCCCAAGCGGATTTGAATTTCTATAAAAGATAACATTTTAAAGAAATTTCCGCACAATAATTATCAAATATTTACATATTATACATAAAAATAATTCTGAAACTATTATCTATATGAAAATCGATGATATATACCGATTTATATTAGCAATTTTGAAATATTCTTCATCGACTTTGCTCGGTCGTAACTTTGCTTCCTGTGGTCGTAAAAATATAAATCAAAGTCCAGTAGAGATGAACTTCTATGCTTATATAGTTTGTAAAATTTCAGCCATATCCAATCAAATTTGACCCCGCGCATTTTTATCCAAACGTAACTTATGAAATGTAAACATTGAAAAAACAGTTTCCCTTTTTGCTGTCATCATTTTACCGTTTTTTCATCTTTAACTTGGAGCATAAAAACATTGAATGCATAAAAGAAAAATAAATTAACATCATTGGAATGCTTATTTTATTCTCTTTCCAGCAATATAATTCTTGAATTGACAAACAAATAAAAACGATATGACTTGTTGAAGTACATTTGGTATGTAATATTGCCGATGGCCATGAAAATACAGCATACACTTGTAATGCTATTAATTTTAGAAGTGTTCTGAAGGTATCCTTAATTTTATTTGTTGCTTTTAATATCGCTCTGGAGACTTTCTTAGTTTTATTTTTTCACTCACTAAAAAAGAAAAGAAAGGAATTTCTCTTCTGGAGGCGAGGGAAACTTCAGGCTGTTTAACATTTATTTAGTTTTATGGCTTCATTTATTTAACATTTGTTTAGCTTTTATGGCTAACCCTGTAAGTTAATTAATAAATCTCTACTTGATAATGACTCGTGATCTTGCCAATTGCTGGTTTCTTTTCACTTATCTTTTAATCTTTGTCTGCATCTTCTAATTTCTCTTTCCATCACGCAATTGAAAATACAACAGATAAGTAAGAAACAAGGCATACACAATCCGTTACGACTCTGCAATTCCTACAGCTATATACCTAGAAAATGGAGCGATTAAACTGACATATTAATATGGGACAAGACGGAGAAAGAAGCAACCTTAATAGAAGTCAGTGAGCCCAATGATACCTCCATATTGTAATAATTTAGGCAAAATGTATTTTAAAAGTTAAACCATTTACCGATTGTGTAACATTGTCCAAAGTTGGTTGGCTCAGGTAGTTCTCCATCACGAAAGAATTACCAAATTTTTCAGCCTGTAATAGATAAAAACAAAACAAACAGAAACGTCATTTAATATTCCAGGAAATAAGAAAAAATAAGAACACATTTCTTCTGCTACTAGTCTCTCACAGGATTCAAAAAAAAAGTCGGCAACTTGATAGGTCCTGAACTGTCATCTAAGCTTCAGCCTCTGTATCATCGACAAAATGTTGCATCCCTCTGCCTGTTCTACAAGTATTTTAATAGTGAATGTTCTGATGAACTACAAGCTCTTGTATCCCTTTGACGTAAATACCCCTGACAAGCAGCTAAAGATCCCTAGGTGTAAGAAAGCCTTCTACTCCAATAGTTTCTTCCCCAGAACTGCCAGATTTTGGAACTCCATTCCGGGATTCTGCTTTCACAACTGTACTGACATGCAGAAGTTCAAGTGTAATGTGAACAGACATCTTGCTGCTCATCTCTCTTCATAACATCCCTGCAACTTATGCCCCCGATAGTAGCCCCCCTCCCCATCTTAAAGTGGCACTGTGCCTTATTTGGGGTGAAAATTGAATTAAAAAAAAAAAAAGAAAAATGGATGACACTCAAAATACAATTGCGAATTACTCAGAACTTCTACCTGGTCATGGCTGAGAGGTCAAGAGCATACTACCCCACTAGATTAAATAAAAGGTTCCATTTAATATTTTGTGCAGAAGTTCAACAGAAAGATTTTCAAGCTCAACAAGGTACACTTGAAGAAAATCTGAAGTTACATGAACTAAAATGTGAAAATAGTGCTCAAGATAAGAACAGTAATCCAAATAATACCAAACACTAACAATAATCGCAGCCTTAAATGGGTAAAAAATAACACCTTTACTTCTGCATATTTAAGAAATTTATCGTAACTTTATATGGTGTAGTTGATTTTTCGTCAGCCAGAAAAACTTGTAACATAAAAGTTTATTTTTGTATAAAAATATAAAAAAATATTTTCTTTTTCTTTATTGCTTTGTGTGCATGCGCCAAGCTAGAGATGGAGAGGGTGGACAAGAGGCTGGGTGTATGAAACCACAAGCTCATTTGATGTTGCTTTGCCTGCTGGCTGTTTTCTTCTCTTTCTTTGCCTTTCCTCTGGGCTATATATGTGACCTGCTCTCTACAGGTGCACCAACCTCAGCTGCTGTGAACAACAGAAAATTTGATCTTTCACGACCGACAACATTCGTTTTGACAGTCTAATCTCAACTGTTTTCTTTATTCGATTGATTTGATGCCTCCGTTCAATTTTAGGAGACAATGAATACCCCCTGTAATGGTAGCTGTGTGTGTAAATGTGAGGCAAGTGTTGTGCAATTACCAACCCTAACCCAAATCGGCGCTACTCGAGTTCAATCGTAAAGAAAGACGACTGGAAACAATGCCGAAATAAGTGGAGAGCACATACAACACTTAGAATTCCCAAATGGTCTCTCATTATGTACTGACCAGTCTCAACATTGCTTAACTTGGGAGATCTAATGGGAACTGGTGTATATATATATATTATTCCTTAATTGGAATTCATTTTTTTTTTTTTTTTTTTTTTTTTTTTGAGATGAGCATCATAAGTAATCATTTCACTTGTCATTTTCAATCCTCTCATAATATTGTTCATCATTCAACAAACAACCCTTCCACTGGTGTGTCAATATGACTATGCTGTATGCTCATCTTTATAATGAAATGAATAAATTTGATCATGTTTTGTCAGAAACTTTGCTGATTGTGAGGGCTTGTTGTTTGGAGTGGGTGATATGTGTTGATTTCCAATCTTCTCATAGTATTAATCATCATTCGACAGTGGAAGGGTTGTCTGTTGAATGGTGAACAATATTATGAGAGGATTGAAAATGACAAGTGAAATGATTACTTATGAGGACAATTACTGGCACGCATTTGTTGGAATTAAAAAGAAGTCCTGGGTTATTGGAAACAATGCTCAGATACGCGGAGAAAGACGAATGACTTTTTACTTTTTATCCTGAAATAACATTCTTATTTGTTAACGCCTCTAGAACCTTATCAGACATTTTCTTTGTAACTGTTCCTATTTGCAATGCCTCCCCATGGGACAGAGTTAGACACCAGGGTCGTTTTTGAACGTGGAGAAAAGGAACAAAAATAAAAATTGTCTCAGTCGTGAAGGATTTCTCCTCCACTGACAGAGAACAAGAAATTGAAGTGCAGCATCTGAAGAACAGATACTACACTTTGATCTTGGCCCAAAATCCTGCATTATTTGTATTACTGTTCTCATCACAACCTTTTTTGGGTGTATCTTATAAAATTTGGAAATCTTTCTGCGGAATAGAATTTCAAACGGAAAAATTGTCAATAATTCTTCTTAACAATCAGTGTTCTCTTTCTTCTTTGCTGCTACTGCTATCGTAATTTTCTTTTTGTCTTCTTCCCAACTTACAAAAATCTCACTACCATGGAACGAAAAAAAAAAACAAACAAAGAAAACCTTTTTTCATGCTGCCACTTTGAACCACGATAGCGCATTTATTTTCCTATTTTTCGTATTGGATGGATTTCGGGTTTGAATGTCAGTGTTTCTCTACAGAAGGCACACGTTAACTGTTGTCGCTTATTGCTTTGGTTTAACTTTATTACGGTTATTTTCTATGTAATCTAATATAGTCTAATCTGTCTCCAGATTTTTTAACTCTTTCTCCTTTGAAACTAAAAGTCGCAGAGCAGCGCTAGGGGTCTCAAATGATTGAATTTTTTATGGACTGTTCTTTTATGGGTCTTTAGCCTGTTAAAATAGTTTTTAATGGGGTAAAAAATGGGTTAAAATTAAAAAAGAAATCGTCATACATTTTGTACATTCATCTTAGTTAATTTGTAATTTTTAATTGGTATCATTTTAATTGCGTCGGGGTTAATGAGCAGGACACTATGAGGGAATAGGTTTGTTCGAATTGTGTGAATAAAATGTCGCAATAAAATTCAAATTCAGAGCTACTGATGCTCGTTTTATTATTGTTTCCGGCTAAATGTATTGAACTTCTTAATTTTGAGAAAAAAAAAATAAATAAATAAAGGGAGATAATTTAAATGTAAATAGTTTCGGTACTTGTACAGTTTAATCAAGACAATAAAAAAATAAAAATATTGAAAAAAAAGGTTATATTGTACGTATCTGTTTTGGACTGAAGATCTCCGAAAAAAAATTTCATTTAATTTGATCGAGTAGTTTTTTTTTTCACAGCGGAAAAACACGTTCTTATGAGAGCGCGCTGAAGTCAGCCATTATAGAATTTGTTAAACACGCCACGGGGGTGAGATAACTCCAGTTAAAGCGCCGATACTCCCTCCCCATCTTTAATACTAGCTTTTCTTCCTAAAAATCGAACCTTTCGCTCGGTATTGTAACAAATGTTTTTTTTTTTTGCTGTAAAAAAAACAAAAAAATAAAAAAAAAAACTACTTGATGAAATTAAGTGAACTTTTTTTTCGGATAATTTCATTCCATATCGGAGACGTGCAACAGAACCTTTTTCAATATATTCATTTTTTAATGTCTTGATTAAGCTGTACAAGTACCATAGTTTCTTGCTAATTAATGGAAGAATCAATTGGGTTTCTCTTGTATCAATATACTTCACTCCTTTTCTTCCTAAGTGAAGTAGCTAAAATACAAAATGACTGGGTCTAACCTCAAATCTATTGATTATGAAAAGGGCTTCAACCTCTTTATAAAAAGAAAAAAAATTTTTTTCACCTTTTTTCCTTCCTTGATAATAGTGAGAGTAATATTTTTCGAATAAAGTATCTCAATGAATCAGTAATTGTAGTTAATCGATTTAAGATGTAGTCACTTTTTTTTTGTGACTAATTACTGATCTAGACAATCTAGATTTTTTTTTGTTGGTTGATTGGTTGTTTTTGTTTTACGGCATATCAACCCTTTTCGGGTTATTTAATGCCGAATCCAAAGATTTTGAAGAAAAAATGTTTTTAATAGAATATATTTGTTGTTTTCACGTCGGTTTCTATTTAACCCATAGTTGGGACCCTAACAGGTACTACCACTCCGGGTCAGAGTGGACCTGGGAGCAATGGTAATTAAAGGGTGGCTCCACACTCCCCAAAGCCCACAAGTTGGGGCCTCACCACTGGATATAGTTTAAGGTCATATCCAGGACCCCTATTGAGGGACTTTTACCCTCTGCAGGGGGGCAGTCCGCGTATTCTAATTCCCCACCGACAGGGCCGATTTTTTTTTTTTTTTTTTTTTTGTATAAAATCATTCAGCGGCAGACACACACATATTTGAATTCAATAATAAAAATTAACCATATTAAAGTTAAGTCTGCAGGGACAACCCTTGTTACCTATCTCTTAGTGACAGTTTTTAAATTCATTCTTTTCAATTCAATAATGAAAAATTAACTATATTAAAGTTAAATCCCTTGGGACAACCTTTGCCATTTGTCTTAATGGCAGTTTTAAATTTCCACATATTTTAATAAAAAAGTAATGATTAACCATTACTTTTTCCTCCTTTCCTTGGCAGTGTGTTAGAAATTTGACAATTACATCATGCCTCCCATTTTATTTGTTTTGGACCAATCAAATTGGTCGATTCTATTACTGTGGAGAGTTTCATTTCTGAAGGTTTTTTTGTATTGTGTGCCTATCAAGCAAGCTATACAAGAAGGATGTTTGAAATTCACCCTCCTCAGAAGGCATAATGGAGCCTCCAACTTTCCTCTCTTTGAGACTTTTTATTTCAAGCCTATATAATTAGGCACATTATTTATTTAAGTCTGTTAGAAACTTCCTTTTTGGTCTGAATTGCCTACCTGTCATGAACATTTATCATGAACTTCTGCACTATCCTTCTGTGCAAGGACTGAATCTTTTTACATAAGAAGGCATCATATCAACTCCTTCAATGGCTGCAAACTCATATCTTCGAAGACAGATGAACCAGCTACTAGTTCCTATTGAATATTCATAGACTATCACCTTTCGATGTTGTGAGCAGCTTTGGTTAGAGAGGCAAAAACAGGCATTCCTTTTTTACAACTGAGGATCTAATAAAATTTGTATTGAATTTTAAAGTAGGTTTTGTATTTATCTTATTTTGCCACTGTCTGGAGCAAAAAGCAGTATCTAACATTGTAAAACAAATTAATATCTTATTAGCAAAATAATCTGCAAAATTCAGAAAACAACGGTGTATTAATTTTGTTTGTTACTGTCACGAGAAACAGACAAAATTACTTAATAAAATTTGTGCTACTTCTACAGAATTGGAACCGATTTTTTTTTTTTTTTTTTTTTTTTTTGGAAACATGATCTGAGTTTTCAATTTAGTTTGGCGAAATTAGGTTTGGTTCGATTCAAGCAAGTTACGAACCGTGCTAATTTTAAGATAGGATGTTCAAATCAAATTCAACTTTTATGTTATCTTTTCATTAAATTATCAGGTGAAAGTACAGGATAGTTAAAAGTGCCCCTTCCCATGTTAAAAATGAGTTTTTTAAAACTATAATGTTATTAGTATTGCAGCACTGTCTGTATTGTGCATAAGTTACCAGCGTTTCAATATACCCATCTTTATGAATACTTGTTATCTTAAATTATAATGTAATTTTAGTGCTTTTGCACTTATTGTGCTGCTGCGCTATTTTTTTAATAGTATTTTCAAGTTTGATGCAAATAGCACAGAGGTGTCTGAAATTCGAGCCTCATTTTCAGTTTGGGACAGTTAGGTCACGCGGTACTTGGTCGACGGTGTCACAGCAAATAACATAGCCTACTTTATTTTGATCCGCCCCTCACCTAAACAATTTGTTCCTATCAGTTTGTTTTTTTTTACGACTTTTTGAGTGATTTTCTGAGACTCTAAAGGAGAGAACAGCATGGCGCTATCTTTGTACCTACTACACACACACAAACATAACAAATAAATGCTGCCAAAGGCAAGATAAGTTACTCTTCTACCTACCTGGATAAGTTTTTAGGGTGCTTATGCATCTATGTTATTGCTGTATATTTTAAAAAGAATTTTCAAGTTAAATTCAGTCTTTAGGATATATTTATTAGAACTTATGCACTTTTGTTACCGTGCTGAAATAATGTTATTTAGAAAGCCATTTTTAACATGAGGAGGAAGGGAGTTCTCTACTTTCACTTAACAATTTAATATAAAAAAATATTGCAAAACTTGAATTTAACTTGAAAATACTATTAAAAAAATAGCACGGTAACAAAAGTGCATAAGTACCAATTTGTTCATTAAATTGTTAGGTGAAAGTACAAAATACTTACAAAACACTGTCGATTGAGTACCACGTGACCTAACTTTTCCCAAACTGAAAAGGAGGATCAAATTTCAGACCACTCTGCACTTTTTGCACCTAAAGTTTTACAATATTTTTTGAGTACTTATGCTTTCGGAAATAAACACCTCCCAACCTACGCATGTTAAGAACCGCTTTCGAGGTTGGGAGTGTTTATTCCAAAAGCCGTTCTTAACATGGGGAGGTTGGAGGGAGGGGGGTTATTCTGAAAGACATTTTCTTATTTTCACCTTCCCCGTAATCAACTTCTTAAATGTAAGTCTTTGGGTGGTCCGTTAGTATTATTTCACCTTGTGCTGAAATAGCGGTATTCGAAAACCATTCTTAATATGGGGAGGGGAGAGCATTTTGTAATTATTCTGTACTTACACCTAACAATTTAATAAAAAGAGATAACTTGACAATACTTTTAAAAAATAAAACTAGCATAAATGCATAAGTACTTTTTTTTCTTATTAAATTGTACGCGTAAACGCGCATACTTTTACCGTTTGCTCACACAAAACAATCTTTTATTTTATTTATTTGTTATTTTCCTTTTTTCAGTTATTTATAATAATAATAAAAAAGATTAGCTCCGCATTATCTTATAATATCATTACGTATCCCACCTCTAGGTGTATCAGAATTTTTGTAGGAATTTTTGACACCCCTAACACGAAACTGCGAATAAAATATAAAAATCTCGTAATTTCTCTGTTAAAAGTGGGTTATTTATTTTCTTTATGGATTATACTTCTAAAATAAACTATTACAGTTGTTTTAAAAGTAATAGAAATATTTTTTTTTTTTTAAAAACAGTAATGAATTTTCCGAACTCAGTATTTTTCAATTTTTAAACTTTAAAAATCGATCAAATTTTTTCTATTGATTCTATTTTTACGATATTTTCAGGGTCAATGTGAAATTTTATGTTCTTTCCAATAAACCGAATATAATATTTTAGACAAACGTTTTTTTTTAAATTCACGCCCCCCCCATTTTCAAGTTTCTCTTAAAAAGTAAATAATTAATTTATGTTGAATAGTTTTATATATCACAAATTGAAGAGAAAAGGTCAATAAATAATATATTCAAATTTAAAACAAAAAAAAAATCCGTTTTTTAGAAATTTACCTTTAAAGTCCGAAGTTTAAAACCTTTTTTTTAAAAAAAAAAACACATTTTTTAATGAAACCTTGGTCCTTGCTCCTTTAATTGAAAAAAAAATTAGGGCTTGAATTACATTTTTCGAGGAGTTATAAGCTTGGAAAGATGGGGTGGAATTATTCACTATTTTCACGAAATTTCTGATATACCTATCCCACCTCCCCCCTTCTGTGCGCTGCATAAACAAATATGGCCGCCACTTTACATTCCAACATGAAACATGCGGAAAAGTATGTTTACAATATCGTGAAAACTAGTTACTGGCCTCAATTTTAAATGCGATATTGGTTTTCAGCACACCCCAAAACCCTGACAAATAAATTTTTAAAGGTAGGTTGTGTGTTGGTCTACTAGGCCACATTTACCAAAAATTAATTCCCAAAAAATTTAAATTAAATTTTTCGTTATTTCATGTTTCTAATGTAATCTCCTCCACCCCTAATTGAATTTGTCATATTTTGGGGTTTGTTTTGTTAGGTGAAAGTGCAGAATGGTCTCATAAAAAATTTAATCCTCCCCTCCCGCCCCGCCCCCAAATAATCAAATTTATCGTTATTTTATGTTTCAAATGTAATTCTCCCCCCCCCACCTGCCAAAAAACAAACAAACAAAAAAATTAAATGTCATAGTTTGCCTCCTCATCAATGACCAAACTTGAAAAATGCTAGGGGTGACATATCTCGTCGAACGCTAGGTGGCCAAAAAATGGGTGTTCATTTTATGTTAAATATATATAGGAAACTGATCCCCCACACTAAAATGTTAAAGTTTTTTTTGTTTTTTTTTTCAAAATTTCTTCTTTCATATTATTTATAAAGGCCGTTTAAACGTACTAGGCAAAAAATAAATAAATAAAGCAGATCTTCATTGTTTAGGAGTTAAACAAAGCTGGGTGTGGGTGTCACATCGTAAAAATTTACCCCAAAACATCTTCCCCCCCCCCCCGACGTTAAAAATGACTTTCTAAATAATAACCTTATTATTTTACTGCGGTACAATGAAGTGTACCGTAATTAACAAAAAACAAAACAAAACAAACAACTACAAATCGAATCGTATAAAGAATGACGTTTTTAAAAAGCAAAAACAAAACTCGCAATGTTTATAGAAAGTTTTTGTTTATATTTACCTCGGTGACATAACCAGTCGAATTGACAAACAGTTCAAACTCAGAGTTGCTCACTTCATGCACGTCCATATAAAACGAACTGACCTCTACCTCTCTTTCGGGTCCTTCTCCGGACATCTTAAACACCGGCTTATCCGTACCCATCACGAACGTCCCGCCGGATATAAAAGACATCTGGTTCGTCCGGGGAAAAGCGGACTTAACTCCATCCATTCCATTGTTACCTATTCTTTCTCCCTCGCCGTCTTCTTCATCCTCATCTTCGATCGTAACGTCGTCGACGTTTTCATTTGGTAAATATTTATTGCGATTATTCTTCTCGTCGGCTACGATATTATCGCCGCATCTTGCGGTGGCATCTTTTTCTCCAGATCCAGACGTCTTTTGACGGCTCGTAGCGCAACCACAGCTCGCTTCTCTGGTCGGTTGGTCGCAGAGGACATTATTCACCGATGCTAAGCTAATCGCAAGTAATATCCATAACATTGTTAAAATAATTAGACTACATGAAATTAAGTCCAACAAGACACAGGTTTTTTTACTATAAACTAAACGAGACGACACACAGAGAAGGTCGACGCGTTTGAAGACCGGAAGATAAACTACTTTCCGCGCATGCGCCGTGGCAACTTTGAGCAGATGAAACTTGACCTACTGGTGAGGCCAGCGGACAGATGCGTCCAGTGAGTTTATACCTGGGGTTTCCAAACTGGAGTGCTCGACCCCCCTCACTTGAAAATTTAGATAAAAAAATAAAACACACACACACACACACGAAAAAAAAAAACAGGTGCGTGTTTACGTTGGTAATCTTTTAAACCGACGCCATTTCAGGTGAAAACATTATTATGCGTCATGACAAAATAAGTATAAATTCCAAAAGTAACGAAAAATGATCTAATATGTGGTGTACTAGAAGTATTTTGGTCACTTATGCATGACAGTTACACGAGGCGAATGTTTGTATTTATGTCGATTTCAGGGGTCGATAACTCTTTCTTTTCTAAACATTAGTGCAAACTGAAAATATTTTTATATATTTTTATACAAGCTTTCTGTACATGTTTAATGTTTTTTCAATTATATTTGCTACATTTTTATACATTATTACCGAAGAAAAAAAGGAAATTCTAAAAACGAGCTATAAATATTTCATGTTTTCATCATATTTATCATTTTATTTTCAGTTATGAATCACTCATTGAAAAAAAAAAAAAATTATATTAATACATTAAAATTATATTTTGATAATTTTTTATACAATAAATGTTTCGATTTTCGTATATTTTTGTGTTATTTATTTCGTTATTATATATTTTTACGTTATCGTAAACACTTGTTTATATTTGAGGTTCATATAATGGCCGCTAGATGGCAGTCCTCTTTCTAAGAACAGGGGTCGCTAACTCGTCTCTAATGCTAATACGTCACTGTCATACAGAAGTGCCGTATTTTGGTACTAGTGCACTTAATTATCCGTGCTGAAATAGTAACGTTATTATTATTATTATTTAAATTTTTTAAAATTCAATTTTCACCCCAAACAAGGCACAGTGCCACTTTAAAGTAGGGGGCTACTATCGGGGGCATAAGTTACAGGGGTATTATGAAGGGAAATGAGTAGCAAGATGTCTGTTAACATTACACTTGAACTTCTGCATGCCAGTACAGTTGGAAAAGCAGAATCTCGGAGGTAGTTCCAAACTCTAGCAGTTTTGGGGAAGAAACTATTGAAGTAGAAGACTTTCTTACACCCAGGGATCTCTACTGTGAAGGGGTGGGATTTAGTTGCTTGTCAGGTTTTGTCGGGGGTATTCATGTTGAGGGGGTACAAGTGCTTGTAGTTTGTCAGAGCATTCACCATTAAAGTAATTGTAGAACAGGCAGAGGGATGCAACGTTTCGTCGATGGGATAGAGGCTGAAGCTTAGATGACAGTTCAGGACCTATCAGGTTGGCGACTCTCTTTTGAACCCTGTCCAGTAGTGAGAGACAAGCAGCAGATGCACCAGCCCAAATGTGACAACAGTACTCTATACATAAGCGAATGGTGGCCTTATAGAGGTACAGGATACTTTCAGGTGTAAGTAGTTTTCTAGCATGGTAGAGAGAGCCCACCTTCTTCTCAGTAGCCTTGGTAATGCTCTCAATATATCTATTCCAGTTCATGTTCCCTGTAACCGTTAGGCTGAGGAGTTTAAAGGAAGTACTTTCGGGTAATGTGTTCTTGGCCATAACTAATGGTGGTAGAAAAAGGTTTCTTGTAATTATTAAAGGAAACAAGCCTAGTCTTGGCAGCATTGAATGTGACCATCCATTTTTGTCCCCATTCCGCTACAGATTTGAGGTCATCCTCTAGTGTTTCTGCCATTTCCTTAGATATGTGTTGATTTGTTTTCAGAAAGCCATTCTTTTTCATGGAATGGAGGGGAGGGTGTTTTGTACCTATTCAGTAATTTAGCCTTACAACTTAATACAAACAGATATCATAAAACTTTAATTAAACTTGAAAATACTATTTAAAGATGATGGACTCCTTAAGTCAACGATTATCTCCCTTGTTTATCATACAGAATTAGTTGCACAACTGTTTCATGTTAAAACACGATACATCTTGATAATTCGACAGATTCTATTTTTACTTGTAATTATTTTTCTACTGGATCATTTTTAATTTTTGGAATTTATACTAATTTTGATATGACACATAAATACGTAATATTTTCACCTGAAATGCTTTGGTATAAAAAAAATCACCAATGTAAGCAAGCACCAAAAAATAGGGCATTGGCTATATCTCACTCTGGCTGACGTACACAAGTAAGCCCCCCCCCCCCATTGCGAAATAGGCACCGAATACAATGTTGAACACAGCGCGTTGTAGGGAGCGTTTGTTAAACAGAAAAGACGTGTGTTCACGGTCCCATTTTACTTACGTTTTGTATGTAAAAAATAAAGATTATAGTTAGAATTGGGCAAATATGTAGTTTAGCGGTGTAATTTATTTGACAGACAAAAAAATTATAAAAACTATTTATTTTTTTATATAAAATACATTATTAGACCTTTAGGCTAAAATAAAACCCGAAAAAATTTCATTTTTATTATTTTGTTTAACATGTTTTATTAGATTAAATGTACGATAATCGAGGCCGCCGTATTGTTTTTAAAATTTAGCCTTTATAAGGTTTGACAGATTGGCCATTTAAAGCCAAATTTGGTCTTTTTTATGCTATTTCATTACAAAAATGGTGACCAAAAAAGTTCCAAGTAAAGATGGCCTTATTGTAAACAATGGAAATTTGATTTTGTAAATAAAAAAAAAAACCCTGATCAAATTACTTGATTTTCTGAATATTTCAACTTCGTTACATGACTGGTACATACATCACTACACCATATGGACTTTTCTTTATTTTTAATTGCTGCCATAAGTGCTAATTTGAATAAGCGCCGTTTGTTTTTTTATTTAGTGAAATGTATGATTTTTTTTATGAAGAATTTTCTAGATAAATTAATATTTCTAAATAATTTAAAACAGTCACTAGTGGAAAAATCTTTGATTAAACAAAAAACAACAGCAACAAAAAACAAAACAGTTTTCATCTATATATTAATACTATAGCGTGTGTGTTCTTTTGTGTATCACGCTTATATCCGAGTCATTTAATTGTTAAGTTCTTCTATTTCTTCTCATAAATAATTTTACCAAGAATTCTTCATAAGTTTTGGTTTCGGTTTCGACTATATATGATTGCGTATCCCTACAGATGACTGTCTGTAGGGATAAGGACTAATTATCGGTTAATGTTAATATATAAAGTCTCTAAAATAGTTGTTCTTCTGTATTAGACGAATGATGTACGCTAAGTGGAAATTGATATTTCCTATATAGACAGCTAAATCACAGTAAATGAAATTACTACCCTATCGCTTAGTTTCATTTCATTTATATTCATGAAGTTAAGAATGAAGAGTTATTTCCCTTTTCTTTTGCTTTAATCAAAGGGAGACAACTTCTCCTTTTAAATCCTAGATGGAAAGGAACTTGATAATAAGGCACCAAAAGGATGACGTTAAAAATTGCACTTGATGGTAGCTTTTCGGGCGTTATTAATCATAAAAAGGTAAAAGTAGAGAACAGTTAACACCCGATAACTTGTAACTCCTAAAAACAACAACGAATAGTTTATATCAAATGCATTAGAATGCGATTTTCTATCTAATCTGCATAGTTTAAACCTTTTAATACTTTTTATTTCCTACTTCTATAAGATATGTGTGGGGTGGGGTGTATGGTTAGAAAAGAAGAAAAAAAAAAAAGAAGAAACGTACCGGGCGTATCTGCATCGCTCTTGTATACGCGAAAGGCATCTTGGGAAGGCAGAGCATGATGGGAGAAGCTATTTTTTTCCCCTGTCTCTTCCTTTTTTTTTCTAGATAGGAGGATATAAAAGCAGGGAAAAATTCCCTGGGCAGCAGAGAGAAAAGAGTCGTGAACATCTTCTATTGAAAAGAATTTTGTATTGCTGACGTTCGGATTGTGCGGTGTGACATTGGTGGCGAGAGGCCAGGTGGGGTCGATTGGAAAAGAAGAAGGCAGAAACGTGCTGTTGTCGAGAGAGTGACTCACTCCTTCCCGAACCCCAGAACCGAATCCTGATTATAACCCTAGAATATGCCTTCTCGTTAATCGTAAGTACAGTTAATGGCCGCGATGCCTGCAATTTTCAGCCATCATTAAATGTTGATTGATAAGAAGACAGACTTATGAAATAAAAAGCGCTATAAACGTTAAAAATACACATTCTGTAATGGCATTTCTGCCGTCGTAACCACTGACCTTCTTCAGGTATATTTTGTTGAACTCTGGAGTCTTTCTGTTGAACTCGGGAATCTACACGGTATTTTGAGCAGAACTCTTTATTTAACCTACAAAAGGGCAGCATCCAATCATTTTTGAGCACTTTTCTACAGAGAGGGGTTGCTTTTTTCGCCGATATTTTTGAAAGTCTTTTCGATCGAATAGCATTGATTTAAACATTTGTCACTTCCGGTTTAAAGATGGGCGCAACAGCAAAGATGTCACTGCCTGCCTACTGCCACTTTTTTTTGCTCAACACACACCTTCAAACACGCGGGCAACGCCGGGCATCCAGGCTAGTCTATAATATAAATCTCACCTGTCTGTTTAAATGTATGTATGTATGTATGTATGTATGTATGTATGTATGTCTAAAACTTTCGGATTTTCACGAGATCGGTATCATTTTAAAGTTCGACCCTTTGGATGTCAAATATTGAAAAATTGGCCAAAAACATTCATTCTTTCACCCTCAACTAGGCACTTTTCTACAGGGAGGGGTCGATTTTTCACTGATATTTTCGAAAATCATCCCCTCTTTTCGATTGATTAGCCTTAATTTAAACCTCCACCACTTCCGATTTGGTGGTGGATGCAACGGCAATGTAATTTTTTTTTTCATGTTTTTTCCTCTTTCACGGTATGGATTCCAACCTGCCTACTACCACTTTTTAATTCTTTCTTTTTTTTGCTCAATACACACGGGCAACACCGGGCACCCAGGCTATTCTTTAAGAACTATACCCACGGTTTTTATGATAACGATCAAAAACTCATGTTTTTTTTAATAATAGATGGCTCCGTTCATTCTCGAAGACAAAGGATACCCCTGTAGGGGCAGCTGCACGTGTAATTGTGTGGCAAGGGTTGGGCAATCCCTAACCACACCTCTCCTTAATCAGTACTGCTTGAGTCCAGTGGCAAGGAGAAGCCCAGGACGACTGGAAACAATGCCGAGATAAGCGCAGAACACATACAGCACCTGGAAGTCACAAATGGTCACCCATCTGGTACTGGCCAGGCTCATCGTTGCTTAATTTCAGTGATCTGACGGGAACAAGTGTGCCAAATGTGATTTAAAAATAATGCAGTAATAACATGGGAGTTAAGTAGATATTGCTTTTAGTTGAAATTGACACAAAAAAAATCAGTAGATACCATTAGATGGAACAAAAGAAGCAGGGAATTGTTCAAACAATTCTGTTAAACACATGCCATAATAGTATTTATAGAAAAGACTGAGACTAGTAATATCATGTCTGTATGAGAGTGTAGAGTTGACTGTAATAATCAAAGAGGAAAGCGCCCCCGTGTGTGTGTGTCGTGCGGTCATACAACTTACCTTCGGATGGGATCTGAGACAAAGATAAATTAAAGATGGCAGCCATGGAATTATAAGGTGTAGTCTCATGGAATCTCACGAGATCTCATCTTCCACTGCACACGTATGCAAATGGAATGGGGTCGCTTTTCTGATAAAATGTCTGTTGGTATACGCATTGGTGAGAGACGTGCTGGAAGTGGAGAGAGAAAGTTGTCAGTGACGAATTCTAGCTGGACTTTTGTGTATTGTTTTTGGTTTATTTTGTTTTGCTGTTTACCAGCCCATTGTACGTCAGAGAGACAGAGAGGTGGCAGAGAAGAAATGGCTGGGCACGTTTTTCCACTTTATCAAGAACCTTGTGACAGAGATTCGTCAGCCCAAATATAAACAATAATACTGTATGCATCATCTGGTATTTGATTTATAGAGATAAAGAATAGCTTTAGATGAGAGAAAGTGTTTAGAGTAATAAATGTTTATGCCCATGTGGATATTAACAGACTACCATTCTTAAGGAAGTAAATCTTAACCCCGCACAGACGGCCATTCACTAACGACAACAGGTACAGGTTCTGCCACACAGAGGTGGAGAGTGTGAGCCACCCGGCGTCCAGCTGTGGAATTCTGCTGGGGGAGGGCTATTATACAGTGTGTCACAATCGAGTGTGTCTCCACTAGATAATCTGTAAAAAATGGAATATCAAGTTCTAGGAACATATAATGGAAAGGACAGTCAGAGAGGGGTTCCTCACCATCCACTATGACAATGCAATCCCTAGAGCTGCATGCCTGGAGAGTCTGTATCAATCAGAAAAATCAGAAATTTTTGATATATCTGGATCAATATGATGCCAAAAACGATTCATTTGTTTTCTTTTTACTTAATTTTCCGTTACTGGTACTAATGATAAGATGATAAACATTTATTGATTTTAAGCTGCCGGTGAAACAAACATTTATGTACCACTGCTCTCTCTTTTATATTTGCAGAAAATATATGCACACAGTACAGGAGTTTTTACGGTAATCTAATTTTATTCGTAAATTTTTCAGTATTTACTTTAACAGTTCTCAATACAAAGGTAGAGCTAGGTAGTAAGTTTGTCTGACGAATTCCCATGAGAATGAAACGGGGAATATTCTGTGTAGCTTAATTGCCATACATATTTTCATGACTTACTATATGTATAGTTATATATATAGTTATGTCTCGGAAGTAGAGTGAAAAGCATATCTTATTTTTCTTTTATTAATATTATTTTTTTTCCTTGTACACATTTTTGTGAATTATTCCATGGATTTCTGCCTTTGGATTATTATGGACCATCTTCTTCCAATTACGGTATTTCTTTGGATTTTACTTGTACAAATGGAAATTCTTTTAACTTTCTTGAAGTTTTACATTTGGATTTTACCGTCACTGGATTTTTTTATCTCCCACCAGACTATCCATTCATGTGTAATTTTCTTTACCATATTCCCTCTGCTTAACTTATTTTGTTTTCAAGTAAGATTTTTGACTTACTTGTTGTTTCATCAAATACTTCTGCATGCAAAATCCGATCCCGTATTTTGCTAATTCGTACCCTCTGATGAGAAAGAGAGTATTTCTTCGAAACTCCGCGGATTAAGGACTATCCACTTATCTAGTGTTTCCTTTTCAGATTAAATATGTTTTTAACTCATTTCAAAGTGTTTTCTAACATATTTTATTAACTGTTTGCTCATATATATATATATATATATATATATATATATATACATATATATATATATATATATATAAGCAATATATATATATATATAAGCAATATATATATATATATATATATATATATTGCTTATATATATTGTTTATATAAGCAAAAGTAAAGTCTCGTATTTTTTGTTCCCAATAAGTTTAAGATCTACGAAGAAGGGAGTTGTACCATTAGGATGAGCCACACTTTATACTTCAGAATTTATTTTTCTACATAGTCACCACGATTCTCAATGCACTTTTACTAGATTTTAATCACGCAACTTTGCTTTGTTTAAATATTTACAGAATCAGAATCGGCAATGCTATAGGAATTGAGAATATAAAACAGAATCGGTAATTGTATTTGAATTTGGAAAAATATTGCAATCGTCCCATTATTACTAGTAATAGGGAATCTCGAAACGGTACTGCAAACTTTTAATCTATAATTAAACGTCAACATTAAGGGTTTGGGCTCAGTTTATTAAGAGTTATATCCCTTGGATCATATTCAACTTATCTCCTTTGAAATGGGAGAATTAACTCTGCAATTATGAAGAAACTCAAAAGACTCTCTCTACACATATGCGCGATTAAGGAACAAGATTTGTTCTTGTCTTTTTGGCAGTCGGCTTAGATTATTTTTTGGTGAATTGATGAAGTGAAATTTAAATATTTGTACAATATTGCTATTTTGGGGCCATTTTACTATATACTTTGGAGGAGAAAGTAGTTTTCCAAAAAAAATGTATATATATACTTACTTTTAATAATATTTATAAATAATAATTTTCTTATGCCAACAGACACGAGTGTTTCATGTTTTCGCAATTATCGGAGCAAGAAGTGACGATTGCTACTGGTTGGGAGATTAAAACCCAACTACAAAGCCACTTTTGAATTCATTTGCTAGGATGTTACCCCCAGGCTGCAATGAGAATTAAAGAAAATTGACAATTATAAATGCCAAATACAGGCATAACGTTAAGATAGTCAACAGTGTTCAAACGACCGGAAATATATTTAATGGTTAAACGACTGGAAATATATTTAATGGTTAAACGACTGGAAATATATTTAATGGTTAAACGACTGGAAATATATTTAATGGTTAAACGACTGGAAATATATTTAATGGTTAAACGACTGGAAATATATTTATATACATAACTAGTCTGGGTGTCTGGCGTTGCCATGGTGTTTGGAGGTGTATGTTGAGCAAAAAAAAAAAGATAAAAGTAGTAGTAGGCAGGCAGGCTCGAACCTGTACCATGAAGGAGGAAAAGAATGTGAAGAAAAAACAAAAAAACGTGACGTCTTTGCTGCTGCGTCCATCAAAAAACTGGAGGTGACGAATGTTTAAATTAAGGCTAGTCGATCGAAAAGAGGGGATGACTTTCAAAGATATTGGCGAAAAAAGCGACCCCTTCTTGTAGAAAAGTGCCCAGTTGAGGGTGAGGAATGTTTTTAGCCAATTTTTCGATATTTGTCATCTGAAGGGTTAAGCTTTAAAACAATACCCATCTCGTGAAAATCTGTCGCCTCTGTCGAAAGTCTTAGCCAGATGCACAAACATACATACGCACATACATTTAAGCAGATAGGTGAGATTTATATTATAAACTAGCGGGGGTACCTGGCGTTGCCTGGGTGTTTGGAGGTGTGTGTGTTGGGGGGGGATGTAGATATAAAAAATATAAAGATGTTAAACTTCTTAAAAAAATTGGAAAAACAAAAAAAAAAAAAAAACAGCGAACTGCCTGGTGTCATACGTGTGGTTAAAGAAAAAAAAGTTTTGGTAGGTTGGTAGGATCGAACCAGAAGCCTTGAGGCGAAGATGGAAAATAAAGTGTGAAAAAAACTGGCACATTACCCGCTCGGCCAGCAAAGAAAAGTAACAGAAAGACATTTGAATCTATTTAAGGATTAAAAACTGAATTGACAGGTGCGCGTATTTAATGGGGTCAAATAGAAATGGTGCAGTTAACTTTTACTGCGCGGCAACTTTTTTTGGGTTTGTTTACCCAACTTTGGCTGGTTTTGTTTCCCCAAGATGTTGGAGTCGGGGGGGGGGGGAAACCAGCTCCCCATTAAAAGGAGATTGTCGAAATTGAAGAGCAATTGTCTGATATAAGGGGTTTCCCCCCGCATTTATCAAAAGCTGATTGCTTTCTGGACATTCCCGGCACGAGGCCGAGAAACACACCTTCACTTAAGATTAATTTCACTTTATTTATACTAAAAAGCCGAACATGCTACGCTACGCAACGGAATCATGCAAATTTTTATAAAAGTCAATCAAAATAAATCTAGACATGACATCCATTTGCAAATCGTAGATATTATGTTCTAGGGGGTATGTAAACAGTTCTAAGTCATAGTAACCCCACCCCCAAGAAGCTCGGCAAAAAAAGTCTTTCTTGGACATACAAAAATGCATGCGCTGCATTTGCCTTTTATATATATAGACTAGTTGGGGGTACCCGGCGTTGCCCGGGTGTTTGGAGGTGTGTGTGGTTTTGGGTAAATCAAAACTCCGGAAGGGGGGGGGGTAAAATTTAAAAAAAAATGTTTTGGTAGGTAAGTATGAGGATCGAACCCGAAGCCTTGAGGCAAAGTTGTAAATTAAAGCGTGAAAAAAAAAAGAGTGCGACGGTTTTAATCATTAAGCCACCTCGAGATGCTATCGGAAACACATTTGAATTTATATAATTTCTTGGATTTGGCAGGTGCACGTTTTAATGACTTAATGAGGTCAAGTTTGACTGCGGGATAGTATTTCATTTACTGCGGGAATGCTTTTTTTTTTATTTTCCCAAGATGTTATAGGAAAAAGACTAACCCACATGCGGCGAGCGACAAATGTTGAATATTTATCTTCCCGATGTCGAGCAAGTTAAATAGACAGGCGAGCTCCGTTGTTAACTGTGAGATATTACGATTTATATGTGATATAAAAAGTTTTAAGAAGTTGTGAACCGACCGACCGCTTCTCTGAAAAAAGCCTTTTGTAGACATACAGAAAAAGCGAACACACATACATACATACATACATACATTTTCGCTTTTATATATATAGACTAGTGGGGGGTACCCGGCGTTGCCCGAGTGTTTGGAGGTGTGTGTATTAAAAAAAAAAAACGTTTTCCGGGTGTTTGGAGGTGTAAAAGAAAAAAAAAAAGTTTTAGTAGGAAGGTAGGCTTGAACCCCAAAACCTTGACGCGAAGGTGGAAACAAAAGGGAAAAAAAGCTAGCCACCTAACCATCTCGCCCACGAAGGGAGAGGAATTGGTAAGTGTGTTAAGTTAAGATTTATAAAGTGAAATATACAAATGCGAGGAAGTTAAGTGGCGTGATGTTTGACCTAGTTCTGCGCTGCAAGCTAGTAACTGTTTCCCCCGCCCCATCATTCGCTTTTCCACATAGCTGGTAAAAGTTGGGCAAATTAAAGATAGCCATAACCCCCGTTCTTAAGTCGTAGTTATTATGATTTAGATGTGATATAAAAAGTTTTAAGAAGGCGTGAGCCACCCAGAAGGCCGATGAAAAAAGCCTTTTGCGGACATACAGGAAAAGTGCACACACACACATACATACATACATACATACATACACACACACGTTTTCGCTTTTATATTTATAGATAATCTGTAGTATTAAGTAGTGATCTATAGTTAAAAGAAGTAACTTGTACATCTAAAACAAGAATAAGTTTAAGGCCTTCAAAATTCATACAAGAATTGTCTGCAAGGACTTGTGGCATAACAGATAAAATATTTGATAAAATTAAGTTCCAAGTGATACTATTCTTGATGTTAAAGGTTCAATCCTCGGTGTGGGTGATAGTCAGAATATAAGTGTGAATTAATTACAACTTCTACTCGGTCATGACTGATGGAACAATATCATGCTACCCCTGTGGATTCAATAAAGGGTTCTGTTCGAAATTCTGTGCAGATTATTGAGTTCAATAGAAAAATTCCTGAGTTTGATCAGATGCATATGAAGAAGATCGGAGGTTACATTTGCAGGAAACGTTTTAAAAATAACACTCGAGAATAATCAAAATAATACAAATTCTCAACCTTCATCTAAAAAGTTCGGAAAGATTTCGTTCACCGCAACCCCAGACCTTCTTCAGGTGCTTCTTTTCAACCTGGGGAATCTGTACATTGTCAAAGATACGCAGACACGTGATTGTTAAATAAAAACAATCTCTTATTTTGCTGAACAACAACAATGCAACATTTCTAGTGATTAATGGATAACCCATCCTCACCCCATTCTGAAAATATATTCATAAATGATTCCTTTTGTGAGTTTATCTTTGATTTGTGGCAACTGAATCATCAAGTGATTCCTACAAATACTAAAAAATGAATGACTTTAATTGCGGTCCTTTTCCTTTCTCCAATCTGTTTGAATTTATTTTCTTTGTCACTCTGCAAAGCAAGAAAGTTTTCACAGCAACGTGTTAACTCAAAATAGTTTCAACCAATAAAAATCGTTCCAATTCCTCAAAAAGTAACACATACGTCTGAAAATAATAAGCCAATCCCTACTTAGAAAATTCTATAAAACCTAATCAACAAAATCATGTAAACTCAAAATAGTTTCAACCAATAAAAATCGTTCCGAATCCTAAAAAGTAACACATACATGTGAAAGTAATAAGCCAGTGCCTACTTAGAAAATTATATAAGACCTTGTTAACAAAATCAGTTGTCTCCAGATGGCACCAGCCAAGAACGTCGCTTAACAACACTCCCTTGTGTCCCTTTTGGTCTGAGGTAAACAAATCACAAAAAACCAAAAGGAAAGAAAAGTGATTCAACTCAGGCACATCCCTGCACACACTAAAAAGAACAAGGTAAGCCAACCCACATAGAGTGCCACGCTGCAAAATACTCACATATCTATATTACACACATATTCACATTATGAGCATATTGATGTACACATTTCTAAGTCTTGTGACTAACCCAAGTTTCTTCAGCAAATACATGTTTGAATAAATAAAAATTTTCATTATTGAAAGAACTTGTATATTCTTATCTTTTGCATGAAAATGTTTTGTTACAAGGTTTCATTTTTCTACATTTTTCATCTACAAAATTCTGTTTATGTTTTAGATAACACTTGCTACCTGGTGACCCTTCTATTCTCTTAATATTTCATTTATTCCCATTTTAATAAGCATGCATGTCTGTATATGCTTACCATTACCTTTTATTTCAATTTTTACATACACACCCGTCTGAATGTATATATATACATACAGTACTGTTTCGCTAACAACCTCAAGCCAGGATGAAACCCGACCATCTGTACGACATTCAAGGCTTCTAACCACTACGCTATTGGCGGCTGCTGCGTGAGTCATGAGTTTAACGATGTTTTGACATCTTCCGAACTACCTCTGCTCGATTTGTTTACACAAAGAGCATCGCTTATACGCTAATGGTAATTTGTGTATCACTTCTCAATATGCTCAACTCAAGATAAGGAGCATTATAGTCATCCACATACATTATAGTCATCCACATAGATTACTGTTTCGCTGTTTCACAGCTCATCAGTGCGGCTAGACAAGCAACTACCTCAAGCCAGGATTGAAACCCGACCTTCTGTACGACATTCAAGGCTTCTAACCACTACGCTATTGGCGGCTGTTGCGTAAGTCATGAGTTTAACGATGTTTTGACATCTTCCGAACTACCTCTGCTCGATTTGTTTACACAAAGAGCATCGCTTGTACGCTAATGGTAATTCGTGTATCACTTCTCAAAGGATTTGGTGTTGTGGGAAGTCATGTTGGTGATGTCCTTGAAATATGACCAAACGAAGTAGTCCAGCGGGTTCAGGTCGGGGGAGAAGGGGGGGACAGTGAGAGAAGCGTACAAAGTCATAGCACTTCTTCTGAAGCTTTTAGATCTTTTTGGACTTGTGGTCTGGCCACGAATCCTGATGCCACACCCATAGTCTGCCAGCTGCCACCTGATTGCACTGGCGGATAACCGCACTATTCAGCACATCCAGGTACACTTTGGTGTTGACTTTGAAGCCGACTTCGAAGACGTGAGGTGGCATGATGTGGTCATCAATTGAAAACAACACCTAAGACCATAACTGTGGCCGGAATCTTTATTTTCATCACCCTTGCCACAACCCTGTTATTCCTGGCAATCCAATGATGCATTTTGAGGGGGCTGGCAATGGTACTGTTATCATAATTTGGATCGATAGAGAGCATGAGTTGTACAGCGATGCGTCTTTGATCTTGTTTTTTGAACATTGTGTCATATTCACACATGATAGAAGGTTCCTATCGCTCTTGGGATTTGTACACAACTGACCAAAAAAAGTAAAACCTATTTTCATCAAACGGAAATGTAATCACGTCGTTTTTCTATGGCAATAATTTTATCGTTCCACCCTGTATATATATATTAATTTTTTTCCTTTGTTTAAAGGTAACTTTAAAACCCAATCTAAATTAGATATCGGTATGATTCTTTGCTATCTTCGAAGACACTATCATCATCCAAGGCAGCCTTTACCAATGCCAGGGACTACACCACAGAATTATTCTACGTATTTCAGACTGTAACCAAACGAATCAACGATAGTCGCTTTAAATTTCAAGGCTGCTTATTTCTCTTTCTTCCCACAGTGAAACTGGATCAGGAAATCTGAACCATTTTGATTGTGTGTCATAAATTCCTAAAGGCTGCCTCATTAAATCAAAACAACAGGAAAACAATTTCCTGTCAACAAGAACTTTTAATTAAATACAATATTCATTAGACTACATGTAAATTAGCTGAAATTGTAATTTCATCACCTTCTCTTTATAAATATCTCTCACTGTTTCTCACTGCTTATATATATATATATATATATATATATATATATATATATATATATATATATATATATATATATATATATATATATAAGTTTCGTGGTTAAATTTTAAATTCTGAAAAACAACATATAGAAACATATATTCGATTTAGGAATTTATTGTTTGACAAAAGAAGGGGTTATTTTAATTTCCTTAGTCCATGGATTTTCAACAATGGACCATATCATCAGAGGAAATGAAATACAGTTAGCAAAATGTCCAGCTGCGAATGGACGCTATTTTGCTTTTCAGCACAATTATTGAAAATAGTTTTTTGAGTGGTTGTGGATAATTACATGGAGAAAATTATACGAAAAGAGAAGTTTACACAACCTGGGTAATCCATTATCGGAAGGAGTCCCATGTCGTTCAGGGTTATAAATCCAGGTGGGCAGAAAATAAGCCCGTGGGAGAAAGTGATATTCCCATATAGCGAAAGTGTATTGCTCCTTATTGATTTTTCGTAAAGTATACGGAGCTGCCTTTATTCGTTATTGTGTTGAGTGTGTGTTGGTTGCTGTAGTCCAAATGCTTTCTCGTAACTGTAATTATCCCCGTGAGTAATAGAAGTGTTATATATATATATATATATATATATATATATATATATATATATATATATATATGTATATGTGTGTGTGTGTGTGTGTGTGTGTGTGTGCGTATGTGTGTGTGTTTATACACAATAGTATTTACATTAGATTGAACACACACACACACACACACGCACACACACACACACACACACACACACACACACACACACACACACACACACGCACACACACACACACACACACACACACATATATATATATATATATTAAACATTTATTATGTACAGCATAATCACGTTAACACACCGGTTCTCGTCAGATCACTGAAGTTAAGCAACATTGAGCCTAGTTAGTACCAGATGGGTGACCATTTGGGAATTCTAGGCGCTGTATGTGCTTTCCGCTTATCTCAGCATTGTTTCCAGTCGTCCTGAACCTCCACTTGCCACTGGTATGTCGACTAAGGAAAGATGTGGTTGTGGATTGTGCAACTCTTGCCACAAAAATCTCACGTGCAGACACCGTTACTGTGGGTATCTGTAGTCTTTCAAGACTGAAGGAAGCCTTATATATATATATATATATATATATATATATATATATATATATATATATATATATATATATATATATACTTAATTTACTCACATAAAATTAATATACGAACGTATAGATTTATGCGTAAGCTTTAAGTATTTACTTCAAAAGTGCTCAATACGTAGGTAGAGCTAGTTAGTTATAAAATGTATATGGCGATTAAGCTACACTGAATATTCCACGTTTCATCCACTCTAGGATTCTTCAAGATTATGCGCGAATTCTGTGGTTGTTTGTCGTTGTTATATGCTCCACTTCTATTGAAAATTTAGTTAGCCAATCAGCTTACTAGTATCCACCGCGCCCTTCCTATCAGCCAATGAGAATGCATTTATCGGACAAAGACCTATTTGACCTCTGCTTGACCTGTTCTTTTGTGTGTGCTCTATTTAGCCTGGATATTTAGCTTATTGATCTGTTTTAAATATATGTTTTCGTTTTGTGTGTCTTGACACCGCCACTCCGCCGTGTTCGGTTGCGTTACATAATCAACCGTATCCACTTCCGATAGCTTTATTTTTCGAGCAATGATCTTGAACATTACCAAATAAGCAATGTTATCTACCTAATAGTCGGTAATTCTTCGAAAAAAAAAAAAAATGAATACGGCTGTCGTAAAAACATGAGAAAAAGCTAACTTTTCTAATTTTTTCGAAAAATATTTCCTTAATTTATTTTATATCTTATCGTTTTGCGTTATTTCTGGATATTTTCATTACTGAGACATGTCAATTCGTTAAATACGGCTGGTTACACTTGAACATCAATATTTCAGTATTATTTTTTTCTAAAACAGTCCCCCTACTCCTTTCTATATACTATACTACATGCAAAAATTAAATCGGCTATTTTTTTTTTATATACCATATACATGTCTATACTAAAATTAAACCCTCATGTTTCCATCATTATAAACCCGAGATAGTCACAACTATTAAGAGCATAAACATAAGAAATATACATTTTGCTTTCCTTTTTGCGATTGCGAGGTACGGGCAAAATGAATGCCGATGCTCAAAATGTATAAACATTTTGACCCCTCCCTTTACTTAAAACATCACCAACAATCAGGAAATTAACCAATTTTAATGAAATTTTCAGTATTTATCAAATAATGATTGCGGAATATAAAGAACTAATTATTTTTTATTTAAATCTTAGTGAAAATGTATTATTTTGTTTAAACAAAAAATAC
The DNA here is from genome assembly GCF_053919585.1 of Euprymna scolopes. Taxonomy (NCBI): domain Eukaryota; kingdom Metazoa; phylum Mollusca; class Cephalopoda; order Sepiida; family Sepiolidae; genus Euprymna; species Euprymna scolopes. The sequence continues at coordinate 77,220,092 of NC_136503.1, forward strand.
CTTTACTAAAGTTATGGTTTTCAGTAGTAAATAAAAACACAGGAATTTATTTTCGCTTTTTTTTTAATATAAATAAAGCATCGTAATTTGTAACAATAAAAATAAGATAAAATAATTTTTATAGGAACATTTTGAAAAAAGCCCCTAAATCCGTATTAATGAATTCTATATAACTCGAAAAAAAAAAATTAATTTCTCGAACTACCGATAGTACTATTGCTTATTTAATATTTTCACACAAAAAAATTATAATTGAAAAAAATATTTCTACTTTTTTTTTTAAATTACGGATTTCGCATAATTTTTTATATGCAAGATTTTGATAATTTCCTTGCTCGCAAGAATGTGAAACTTTCGGCGTAACATATTTTTTTATATAATATTGAACAATAAATAAAAAAAAATTAATTTAAAAACAAGAACATAGAAAAATAATTAACTTAAAAAATTCAAAAATCAATACAAACGTTCAAAAAAGGAATGTACAGATGTGCGACTGGGGGGGGGGGGAACGAACTTCCTCCCTTTTAATTACATGACGTCATTTTCACAGTCTTTTGACTTCCTGAAATTTTGGGTCTTCGTAATTTTCGTGTTTACAAAATTTTAGTTTGTTGCGTTTTGCGAACGCTAGAATCACCCTGTTTTGAGGCTAATTAATGTTTTGTACAAACGAGGTGTTTTTTTTTTAAATTTATTTAATTCAATATCTTAGGACTTTACTTTACTAATTATCTTTGAAATAGATACAGAAAAAATATTCATCTTTTAAAGGATTTTTACAATGAATTTATTTAACTTCAAAATATAGCTGAATTGGGTAGCTCGCCGTGAAAACATTTTCATAACTTTTTTTTTTTTTTCACATGTACAAATATTTTTTCCCTTTTGGAAATTAACTTTAGTCTTTAATCTTTCAAATACAATCAAAAAGTAGTCGGAAACCTACAAAAAAAATTATGATAAATCGACTTTCAAAACTATGTTCCCCATTTTTGTCCACCCATTTTTTGCCCGTACCTAGCGATTGCATTCCACTTAGACAAACTCAGCCACACCAACGCGTGGCCGGGTACAGCTACTAATAAATACGAAATCTGCATTAATCGAAATATTATATTTAAGCGTACAGTAGAACTCCGGGATACGGCATTAAAAATTAGTAACAAAATACAGTACAGTTTATAATACACATGTATATAATCAAATAACATTATAAGTAACAACGTAAGGCGGGGCAAATACAGTAACCAGGGCCGGAAAAAAACATCGTATTCCACATCGTAACCTGAAAAAAACGTATCCTAGGGTTACCGTATCCAGGGGTTCTACTGCATTTTACGACCAGGCAATGTCAGGCGGCTTGCTAGTGTGTGTATATATATATATATATATATATATATATATATATATATATATATATATTACACATAGTTGTCAGTAAGAGTTTCTGCATCCATCTTTTTGCATTGTATGTGTGTCAGTGTCACTACCTGATTACACTTTTATATGTCACTGTGTCATAGATTTCAAACAAAGCAAAGATATAAAAATACAAAAAATAATAAAAAAACTAACGATAAAAATACTAAAATAATAAAAAAAATATCATTTGATGACAAACTGATCGTTTATTTTCTTTTTTATTTTTTTATTCTACTGCTAATCTCGCCTATACTAAAAGAAAGCTTAACAGCTGAGAATACACCGGAAGAACACATTTCCGCCTCACATTTCCCTGAAAACCCGGTCGTCGTCGTCGTCGTCGTCGTCATCAATATTACGTGTATTCATCACGCTTCCTTCTATTTATCGTTTTTCATTCTTTTCCCTCTTTATCCTCTCCTCCCCTCATCTGTATTCTCCTCCTCCTCCTCCGCTTCTTCTTCTCCTCCCCATCTCTCTCCTTCTCATCATCAACTAATTAGCGTTCGTGGGATGTGTCAATGGTTTCCGCATTCGAGGATTTTTCTTAAAATTTCAGCTGCTTTCATCATTACTATGCATCGTATGGCTTCAGACTACTTTTATAAATTCCATTTTCTCGAAGTCTTTTTCCCCCAGATCCACTGTTCCTAGTACCCCTACAATTATTGGCATTATAGTGAGCCAAACACGAGTAAATAAATAAAAATGGCGGTCGATTTCGTTTGACGATGCTTGTTAATCTCGTGCTTTCGCTACTATCAAACCTAAATCCGTAAGTTGTCAGTCAGACTTAGGGTTAGTAGGAAGGCAAATCATTTTTTTCTAAACTAATTTTTAAGACATCAAAAGCAAACGATAAATTGGTCATATTGGATTCTTTTTTTACTGTATTCGACGAAATCTTATATTGAAATAAAATTTTCCAAAACAGATTCAGAAGTTCAAACTATGCAGTGAATTTCCTTCTGTTTTATCTGTTTTGTCTTCATAGTTTTATATTATCTCCGAATTCTGCTCTGTTAACCATACTACAAGATGTCATATATATATATATATATATATATATATATATATATATATATATATATATATATATATATATATATGTATATATATATATATATATATATATATATAAATGATATGTAGTTTGCTTGAAGCATTGTGTGGGATAGGTATGTAGTAGAGATTTAGAAGACTATCACAATGCGAGGAATGAGATATAGTCGGTGTTGATGAGAAGACGAAAACAAGTGGCGATTTACAAATCAATAAGTACACTCATATATGTCTATATATACATATATTTATTCAATTGTATTAAGTATAAATGTCTTACTAGTTGTGTCTGTGACAAATCCATTATATTTCGGGGAAAATTCCCCTTTTCAAATGGTGGATTGTGATAGCCTTCTAAATCTCTACTAAACACACACACACACATACACACACACACACACACATATATATATATATATATATATATATATATATATATATATATATATATATATCCATATAAAGTACTGTTCCGCTGTATCATAGCCTATCAATGCGGCTAGGGATAGAACCTACAATAATCGAGTTGATAGCCGGCAGTTCTAACCTCTGGCCCATGGGATCGGTACCAGAAAATTATCTCCTCGAATATCCATTTAAATTGATACTCGCCGACTGCTTTTACAGTGCTCCAGTTGCTTGTTTATCTACAGACAAACAAACAGCCTCGCATTAATGCCAATTAAGCAATGGGTGAGATACATTTACGACAGTGCTCTACCCAAGTCACCGAAGTTTAGCGACGTTGGGCTAGTCCAGTACTAGATGGGTGCCCATTTGGGAAGACTAGGCGCTGTATGTACCGCGCCGAGTTGTAAAAATTTCCAGGTTGCTATCTGGGGGCGTATTAATTCACTGGGAGAGATGCACCGCCAGTTAAAACATGCATCTAGAAGAAGGTAACTCTGATGTAAAAACCTGCTGTCTACTGTATACTCTATTCTGTGAACGGACAAAGGGTAGCAGTAATACCAAAAAAACGTGATTGGTTCTACACAAAGCCTTCACCACTATAAACAAATCATCTGTATGGATTTCTGAGCAACTTAGTTGTTGTGGTGGAAGTTCATACGTCGAAATCGACGGGATGGTCTATTATATATATATATATATATATATATATATATATATATATATATATATATATATATATATATATATATATATATATATATACAATCTAACATTGTTAAACACAACAGAAATCGTTTGCTTTATTATACCAATTCAATTTTTGTAATAATCTTTCTTGTGTGAAAAAATGGCTAAGACAAGCTGACACCCCCCCCTCCAAAAAAGCGGGGCCCAACTCTAATTAGGCCCCGTTTCTTAGTGTTTTGTCTGAATAAAATGAAACTGTGGTCATAACTAGTTTATTATATTCCAAACATCACATCAAAACACTAAGGTCTTTGGCTTTTTATCTCCGTTGACTGTGAAATGCTCAGAAAAACAATCGAATGTCCTCTGTTTTTTTTTTGGGGGGGGGGGGGGTCATCCTGTATTCCATAAGTACCACCAGCACTTTCGATTCTTAGTGTAATCATCTTTAGGTGTCAAAAAAACAAAACAAAAAACAACCCCCCCCCCCAAAAAAAAAGAAAAAAAAAAAACAAAAAAAAAAAAGAAAACAAAGGAACAAAACCTGAAAAAAAGAAAGGAATTAAAAAACAACGACAGAAAACACCAAATATGTAAAGTCATAAGACGTCAAAACAGAAAACCGGTGCAGTTCCAGAAGAATGTTTACAATTTATTTTTTTTTCTTTCTACTTCGTTTTTTCCTTCTTCGTATTTTTCCTTCCTTTTTTTCCCGTCTTTTTTTCCTATTTTCCCCTTCAGTTTCTTCGCCTTTCTTTCATAGAATTTTCTTTCTCTTTTCCTTTTATCTCCTATGGAGCTTTCTTTTTTCTTCTTTTTCTTATTTCATGACATTCCTCCATTTTCTTCGTCCTTCTTTCCTTTTCTTCTTCTTTTTCTCCGTCTTTGATTATAAAATTATTTTTCTTCTTTTTCTTCTATTTCGTCACTGTCCTTCATTTTCTTCGTCCTTCTTTCTTCTTCTTTTTCTTCTTTTATTATAAAATTCTTTTTCTTCTTTTTCTTCTATTATCTGACTTTTTTCCATTTTCTTCGTCCTTTCTTTTTTCTTCTTTTTCTTCTTCGTTTTTTATTATAAAATTCTTTGTCTTCAATTTCGTGACATTCCTCTATTTTCTTCGTCCTTCTTTTTTCTCTCTTCTTTTTCTTCGACTTTTATTATAAATTTTTTTCTTCTTCTTTCTCTTCTGTTTCGTGTCTGGGACTTCCATTTTTCTTCGCCTTTCTCTCCTCGAATTTGTTCTTTTTCTCTGGAATTTTTTTATTTTCTATTTTTTTTCTTTTTCTTTATTTCATCTGTAATACTAGGGAATGTCCTTTTCTTCTTTTTCTTCTTCTTCTTCTTCTTATTATTATTACTATTATTGTTATTATTATTATTATTATTTCGACTCAAAATTGGGTTAATTTCGATTTTTGTTATACTGAAGAGGAGAAACAAACAAACGCTGAAGGCAAACACTCTCCCAATAAATATGTAATTACAGAGAGAGATTCTCAAGTTGCCCATAATGGCTTGAAAGGCGCCAGAAAGAGTATCAAATGATTCTTTCAAGATATTTCAAATATTTCATTTCAAAACATGCCGATGCGGATTATGGAATCAGAAGGCAGGGTTCACATCACATGTGTTCTTTGACACATTATTAGTGGTGGGAAAAGTATGAACCTATTTCAATCCCGAGAACAAATTTAACCTTACGAACCTTAATGTGCCATTAAATATTGCAGGTGTTGGTAAAATGCATTTATTATCAAGAATTTGTCTACACTAAATCTAATGCCATATGCCGGACATTGCTACAGAAGAAAAGATGAGATTGTCAATGATGTGGTCCTGTGGGATCCTAAGCATGGAACCACTAAAGTAGGAAGACCTGTCAAGACGTAGACAAAATTATTGACAGAAAATACTGGCTTACAACTTTCCAAGGCCACAGTGGATAGAGACCTGTGGAGGATGCAGCGATCGATGTTTACACATCGACGTACAAAATCAAAATGCATAAACGCGTTTGTACGCATATCGTCTGCGCATACAATATCCTGAATAAAAATAACTATATTTTGGACCAATCAGAAAACCTTCTGAATTTATTTGAAACTAGTTTGGGTGCGCGGCGTTGTCCGGGTGCTAGGAGGTGTGTGTTGAGCGAAAAAAAAAGTGGTAGTAGACAGTCAGGCAGGCAGGCAGGCACGAACCCGTATCGCGAAAGAAGGAAAAGAACATGACCCTCTCAAAACGTTACGTCTTTGCTGTTGCGTACATCGCCAAACCGGAAGTGACGAATGTTTAAATTAAGGCTAGTCAATCGAAAAGAGGGGGTGACTTATGAAAATATCGGCGAAAAAAAAGCGACCCCTCTCTATAGAAAAGTGGCTTGTTGAGGGTGAAAGAAATTAATGGTTTTGGCCAATTCTTTTTGACCAGGGTCGAACTTCAAAACGATATTGATCTCATGAAAATCCGTCGCCTCTGTCGGGTAACATACATACATACATACATACATACATACATACATTTAAACTGACAGGTGAGATTTATATTATAGAAGATGGCCTTTCTAAACCCGTTAAAAGCCAGATTTTTCTTCAATAAACCAATGGAACCCAGCTGACCCGAATCTACGGATTGGTGTCCATCTCTGCAACATCTTTCTTCACATACAAACATAAACGGACACACAGACACACACAACTCATCGAAATCGTTGTCTGTCAATCCGTTCAACCTTATTCATTGAAATATTCCCAAACTATTATAACTGAACTATTTTCTAATATGATAAACGAATGAACATTAATAAACAACTTTCAATGAATTAGAATTTATTTAACTGAGCAGAGCAGTTTAGAATACGATTTTCCTGCCCCCCCCCTCCCGGAAACTCCCGGCTCTTAATTAATCGACCCAGACTTCTTTAATGGCTCAGCCAAATGAAATGCTAGTATATATATAAAAGTGAACGTGTCTATGTGTATGTCTGTGTGTCTGTGTGTGTGTACATTTGCCTACGCAATAACTCTGTCAATTTGTCAATTTTAATCTTACAGACTTGAAATTTGATATACAGGCTACTGAGATTTGGGAAAATCGATGTGATTTGTTTTCGGTCGGAAATTTGGCGGTTAAGAGACCAAAGTTCAACGATTTGACCTTTGAGAACTCTACCAAACTCCTCCGACAATTTTATGTCTAAACACTTGAAATTTTAGATATAGGTTCCTTGGACATGTATCTAAATAACTTGATTTGAGCCAAAAACAATAAATGTTAAAGGGTCATAATAGGGATTAAAGTTAAAAATACATTTGACCTCTGCGGTCTCTACCAAATTACTCAGACAATTTCTGGTCTAAACATTTGAAATTTTACATAAAGGGTATTCGGAGATATGGCAACCATTTTAATCGGTTTGGGTCGAAAATTTGAGCTATCAATATATAAATGTATGTATGTATGTTTGCATGTCTGCCTAAAACGTTCGACAGAGGCGACGAATTTTCACAAGATCAGTATCGTTTTGAAGCTCAACCCTTCAGACGACAAATACCGAAAAATTGGCTAAAACATTAATATCTTAACCCTCAACTGGCCACTTTTCAACAGGGAGGGGTCGCTTTTTTCACCGATATTTTCGAAAGTCATCCCCTCTTTCCGATTGTCTAGCCTTAATTTAAACCTACGTTACTTCTGGTTTGGCGGTGGTCGTAATAGCAAAGACGTCACGCTTTTACCCTGTTCTTTTCCTCCTTCGCGGTACGGGTTCGAGCCTGCCTTTCTACTACCATTTTTTTTTTTTTTTGCTCAACAGACACATCCAAACACCCGGGAAATGCCGGGCACCCATGCTAGTATATAGGAAATCTGGGCAAATTAAAATATCATATTTAAGCTTATTTTACGTCCGGACATAGCCCCCCCCCCCAACCTCTAGTATATATATATATATATATATATATATATATATATATATATATATATATATATATATATATATGTATATATGTATATGTATATATGTATATATATATATATATATATATATATATATATATATAATTACTAAGTTTATATATTCGTAGTCATTATTATACGCAGTCGTAATCGCGAGGCAGACTTTTCGTTTCATTCGGGTTAACATTTTCAATTGAAAAGTTTAATTGCGGTTCGTAAGTCATTGAATAAAATTACTTTTTTTCCTCTGAAATTTCAAATTGTCTACGTTTTTTCCTTGATTCAAAAGCTTCCCCCCCCCGCCGCCTTCGACGTATGTACAAGACACTTTTAATAGATTAATCTTCCTTAGCCTATTTCGATCTTTTTCGATCAATCTATGTCTGTGATATAAACGTGGCGTCGCTGTCAGCCAGTTTGTCCGACTATTGAAAATAAAGACCTATGCGAAGACTAAGCACAACTTTTTTTTCCCCCGGGCAAAATTTTACAATACGGATTTATCTATAAATAATAGGTAATATATTTGTTCTATCTTATATATATAAAGGGTTTTATCTGTCTGTCTGTCTTTCTGTCGGCCTTTCTCTCTCTCTCTCTCTCTCTCTCTCTCTCTCTGTGTTTGTGTGTGTGTGAGTTCGTTCCCTATGCACTCGATTTTTATAAGATAGATAGATAGATAGATACTAGGAGGGAGACACGACGTTGCCCGGGATTGAATGATGAGCAACGAATGTTTCACACTCCTATATTTTTATTGTCATCGAAATCAGTGAAATCGCTATTTTTCAATCAACTCGATTAATTGCCTGCTTAGAGCGGGATCCATCGCGGTGCACCAGGGAGAAATTTCACATGCCTCCCCGCAGTGTCTTAGTGTGGCTACCGTAATATGATGGCCTAGCGACGATTATAATTTAGTCTGGTGACGTCATGAACATCGGTCTGTTGAAATTTGCTCTCGTGTCTCATGACTAAACCGGAAGTTGGTTTAAAGTTTGGATGGTTAAATAAATTTAAACATGCCGTCGAAATGTATAGTTCCAAAATGCCGAGGTAACTACGAAAATGGACCCAAAGTTACCGTATTTTCATTTCCTCCCCCAAAAAGGAAATAATTTACCAGTAGATTAATGCAATAAAAAGAAAGAATTTTACTCCATCTAAATATAGCAGAGTAAGTGTTAAAATGTTTAAGATATGTAAAAAGACAAAAAACAAAAAACAAAACAAAGCGCCTTTTTATTTTTATTTATTTATTTTTTTAGAACGTATTTTAAAATAAAAATGAAAGTATGTATATAAAAAATGAATTTTACATGTAATTTAAGTTATGTGCTGAAATAATAAATCATTATTTAGAAACTTATTTATAATGGGGAGTATGGTAAAAATATTATGTACTTTCACCTAACAATTTAATAAAAGCGATATCGTAAAAACGGAATTTCTTGTTTAAATAATTCTAAATAAGAAAAATCATTTATCTTTTTCGTTCAACTATTTTACTGTGCAATATTTATATCAGCGTGAAATAGATTAAACTTTTTTTAAAAAGTTTATGACCGTTTTTGTTATCCCAAAAGCTTATTAATAATTATTTGTGGTAAATGTTGTGGCCCTGTAGGTGTCAGAATTTTCGAGAATATACTTCCAAAATAAACTATTAAAATTGTTTAAAAAAATAATAGAAATATTATTTTTTATTTAAAAAAAGTGTTTACAAAATGCCGGCAATAAAAAAATATTTCATATTCCATAAAGAAAATAAACAACCCACTTTAAACGGAGAAATTACGAGTTTTGTATATGTTATTCGCAGTTTTGAGTTGAGGTTGTAAAAAAATTCTCCCCAAATTCTGATACTGCTAGTGGCGCTGTAAACGAAAATAACGTTTAAAATTACGGCAAACGAGTAGTTTCTAAGATATGAAGAAATGTTAGTTTTAAAAAATTGGGGATCACTTTTCTATAAAAAATTAACGTAAAATGAGCACACACTTTATGGCCATCGTTTATTTTTAGGGCGCTTTCTTTTTAACAAATAAAAGCGAAGAAAAATACGTATGGCCACCTTTATGTTGGGGATTGGGAGTCAACGTACAATGAACACACTTTAACGTAAAATGAGCACCCCCTTTCAAAAAGTGTAAACAGAATTTTTGTCGGGGAGAGGGGGTCAACTGTAGATACTCATTTTACGTTTAGTTGTGTTCATTCCTACATCAAAAAGGCACTTCGCCTTGTTTCAGGCGAAAATGTAATTAAAAAAAATTGCCCGTTGCCCATGTAAAAAAAAAAAAAATTAATGTAATTAAAAAAAAATGGCCATAAAGTGAGTGGTCGTTTTAGGTTAAATTATCCCCCCCTTTTTTTTAACTAACATCGCTTTATATCTTGGAAACTACTAGTTTGCCGTAATTTGAAACGTTATTTTCGTTTTCAGCACCCCCGAAAACCCTTAAAAGTGGTAGTTTTTTTTTTTTTTTTTTTTTTTTTTTTTTTACAAAGGCATCACCACATTATCAAGGCCCAGAGGCCACTCAAGGATAAGGGTTAAAGAGTGTACAGTAGAAGTTGGTCAATATAGTAATCATTAGTAATGAAAATTTGGTAAATTTAATAACTTATATGGAACGGCTCATCAAGAACTTATTTACCTTAGACTTGAACACAACCATATTGTAGTCAGCCGGAAAGCAGGAAAACGGAAGACAATTCCACAGGCGTGCAGTTCTAAGAAAGAAGCTTTGTTCATGGAATCTATGTTTAGGTTTAGGCACAGATAAAGAGTGGGGGAAATTATTGATAGTGTTTACAGCTAGACGAGTGTTTCTTGTGAAAGTTTGGCGAGGGGGGACCATAGATTGAAGCTCAGTTGACCACTTTCCATGAAAATAACGATACATCAGAGACAAACTCGCAACATCTCTTCTGTGAGATAGAGGTTGTAAGGAGGAGAAAAGGACATCTCCTACGAGGCTACGAAGTCTATTTTGAACTCTATCAAGGCAGGACAAGTCCTTTCTAGCAGCTCCTGCCCAGATGTGGCAACAGTATTCCATCCTTGGACGTACCTGGCTCTTATATAGATAGAGAATAGCATCAGCAGTGAGATATCTACTGGATCGATAGAAAGATCCCACCATTTTTCCAGCGGCCTTGGCAACAGATTTGATATACGTGTTCCATTTAAGATCAGGAGTAATGGTCAAGCCCAGAAGCTTGTCAAAACTTGAGGCCTCCTGAAGACGAGAGCCATTCATTTCAATTGATGACAAATGTGGATTAAAATGTTGATGATGTAAAGAGAGAAGCTTGGTTTTAGATGCATTAAAAGTAACCAGCCACTCCTTTCCCCATTGTACTACATGCTCAAGATCAGAGGAGAGAGAATTGGAGAGTACTTGCTCGTTTACTGTCTTAGATGTGGTACCATAAATGGTAGTGTCGTCAGCATAAATGTCTACAAATGATGTAAGGATATGATTTGGAAGATCATTAATGTAGATCAGGAAAAGAGTTGGGCCCAGGATGGATCCCTGAGGGACACCGGCATTAATACTGTGAGCTTCTGATTTTTGCCCCTCAACTACTACTCTTATGAACCTATCAGAAAGAAATGATTTAATAATTGAGAAGACTTTTCCAGCTATACCATAGCTAGCGATCTTATGAAGTAAACCTTTATGCCATACCCTATCAAAGGCTTTAGATATGTCAAGAGCAATTGCCCTAGAAAGATTGCCACCGTCGAGAGATTTGCTAATCCTATGCGATATAACTGTAAGGACATCTGCTGTAGATCTAGCAGAACGGAAACCATATTGAGTGTCACTAAGAAGGTTATTTTTGTTGAGATGTTTGATTACTTCTGTATTTAACACAGATTCTAGCAACTTACTCATGACGCACAGGAGACTTATTGGCCTGTACTGAGAGGGGGATGAGCGATCACCTGAATTCTTAAATACAGGGCATACTGATGAGATTTTCCAGGGAGATGGGAAACTATTCTCCTTAAGACAACGTTTAAACAGTTTTGTAAGTATGGGCGCTAGTTCAGGTTGAAGTTTTTTGAGTACTATAATTGGAATACCATCAGGGCCAGTTGCTTTACTGGAATCAAGGTTTTTGATTAGCTTGGCAACATCACGTGCAGATATACGTATATCACATAGCGTGTTTTCTGATACAGGAGGAAATATTGGGGGTTGGCGGTCTTGGTCGCAAAGGGTAGAATTAGCTGCAAAGTTCTTGACAAAGAGTTTGGCTTTGTCTGATGCTGACGAGATTACCTCAGGTCCATTGATAATAGTTGGGATGGAGCACACGCTTCTGTTCAGGATTCTGTTTGCTATTTGCCAAAACTGGTGGGAACCAAGCCGCTGCTCAGCTACTTTGGACTTAACAGATTGAGCATACAACTCTCTTGCGTTCCTTATTACTTTCTTACAATGGTTGCTGGCAGTCCTGAAAACGGCTTTAGTTTCCATACATCTTTTACGTTTGAAGCAGTGGAAAAAGTGATTTCTGTGCGCAATGGCAGCAGCACATTCTGGAGAGAACCATGGCTGGCTGTTAGGTTTTTGCTGAAACTTTTTAGAGGGTATGAAATGGTCAATACCTACAATTAACCATTCAGTTAGGTCTAATACTATAGAGGACACATCCTTTTTAAACATGGAATGCAGAGGTAGATCAGATATAAATGTACGGAAGCTATCCCAGTCAGCCTTAGTGTATCGATATACTGTACGATGAAGTGGTACGTCTGGGGACTTATTACATTTCATTTTTATCTTAATTGATACAACAGAGTGGTCGGAAGATCCAAGAGGCGACAGAACAGAAACTGAACATAGTTCAGGGCAAGTTGTGAGAAAAAGGTCTAGTAGGCTCGCATACTGGCCGTCATTATCGGGCACACGGGTAGGTTCCTGAACAATCTGAGTGAGGTCATAGGCAATGGAGAAATCATGACAGAACCTCCCCTCATCATCGGTCTTGTTTGAGTGGGTTAACCATTCGACGTTGTGAACATTGAAGTCTCCACATACGTGAATGTTAGCTGAAGGATAAGTAGAAAGGACTTCGTCAATTTTCTCAGATATGCTTTGAAAGATAGTAACTCCGCTGTTGTGGGGGCGATAGAGAGTAAATATAAATGCAGTAGTGTGAGCTAAAGCAACCCGGAAGCACATATAGGGTAAGTTAGGATCTTCCCTGGAGATGTCCCTCCCACATGGAAAGCTATCTTTAATATAGGCACATATTCCATGCCCATGGCGATCTTGGGGGTCAGATTTAGAAGTTAAGTTAGAGTATCCTGTAATTGCAAACTCATCTAGGGAAATAGCCTGTCCAATGCCAGTTTCACTTAAAAATAAAAGGTCTGGTTTAGTCTCCTGTAATTGAGTTTCAACCTCTGGAAGGTTAGAACGTAGACCCCTGATGTTGGAGAAGGAGACATGGTAGTAGGGGTCTACGTTGGAAGTTGGAGAACCGGGTTTAATCGTGTATTTTTTCTTGAAACTTGTCATGATGAAATTTTGGAATTTGTGGACTAGGTCGACAGATTTACTTAGAGCAGGACAGAGAGGGGAAACTAAGAGAGAAAAAGAAACGAAGATTTTTTTTTTTTTTTACCACATGATAAGGTAAAGCCGTAACAATTACCCACTAGTATGGCATCGAGAGGCCCCACCAGAAGCTACTGCATGGTCCAGATTCCATTCACCAAATGGCAATACAGCAGCCCCAGTACTTTGCACCTGCTGATAGGACAGCCTCCTTAGTGGTTAATCCAAGGTTCGGGTCCCTGACTATCAGGCGGATAACGTCAGCCCAGACAAAACATTTACCTCCAGCACCCTTACTAGTGACATGGCTACAAGGATAGACATAGAAACAGAAAATTTCCACCAACTCTGCCAACTGTTCGCGCAAAAATACTGCCAACCTAGAAAACAGCTTTTTCTTCTCCCTTTGTCAGAAAAATCACTCATTTAAAAAATGAGAACTGAGGGACAAATAAGAAGTTTAAAAGGATTTTTCGAGGGTGGACTAATTCTGCACATTTACGTTATTTTTTTATTTTATCGTTTTTTGTCATGTAATTTTCTTTTTTTTGTATTAAGTCAAACATGGTACGGTTTTCTTTTAAATTATTTCTTTAGGTATGTGAACTTTATTTTCGACCTGAAGACATACAGCGAGAGGCATCAGCATTTGACGAAAAGACTGGAAAGACAATTAGTGTTAAATTAAAAAAAATCCCTATCTAAAGGATGGTGCTATTCCTCGAATATTACCAAACTGTCCCTCGTATTTATCGTCATCAACCACTTTAGAGAGTCTCCTAACGCAAGAAAATGCGTTTAGAAAATTCTGCTCTTAAGCGTGCATTATGTGAAAGTGTTGCTGACGAGTTAGAGTTACAGAAACTTTCCATAATATTGATGATTTAGAAAAAAATTAACGTTTATAAATAAAAATTATTGAACTTCTATTAGGCAAGACAACACCAGCATTATATGCCATAGAAAGAGATGCCCATGCCCAAAAATAAAAATGTCTATGGTGATTGAACCGGATTGGCCGTTAGAGTATTCTGTAGTTATGTGGAAATGAGTGCTATAGGGGAGTATAGAATTCCTAAACATGTAACAGACGAAAATACTCTGCAGATTTTAATGGAAAACATGAAAAAAATGGACATCGAAGAACAGGAAATGAAAACTTCTAATATAAGTTCTTTATTAAAATTAATCTTATCATTTTTGCTATTAGTGAAAGATGAATCATTTAAATATTTTAATGCCATTAAGTTCATATATGAACAAATTAACATAATTACAATGAATAAGGTTAATTATTCGAGTGAAATGATGGTACTTTCTTCCTTATTATATAACTGCTCCCCTAGAGGGTACAGACTGTTAAGAGACACTAAAAATGCTATTCAACCATTCGAAGATTAACCATATCAACTTCTATGAATCCTGTCATTGAACAACACGATAACAATTTTCTCATGTATATTAAAATTAAGTTCAAGTTACTAATGCAGAATGACATCACAGTATCTTTACTTGTTGATGAAATACATCTTAAACCTTATCTTGATTATAAAGGTGGTAATATTGTTGGCTTAGCTAACAACAGCAATGAACCTGCCACAAGTGCATTTGCTTTTATGCTTAGCAGTGTATTCTCACAATATTAGGACGTTGTGCATGTTGTGCCAACTAAATGTCTTCTAACTGAGAACTTATTTGACATAATTTAACGTGTAATAATTGGCTTAGAAGATATAGTATTTAAGGTATTATCTGTTATAACAGATAATAATGCAATAAATAAAAAAGCTGTCTTTCTTTTGTAGCCCATAAAAGCTTTCAATTGTGTATCCCCATCCAGTTAGAACATCTAGCCCTCTTTTGTTCTTATTCGACTCAGTGCATATATTAAAATGCATTAGAAACAATTGGCTTGGCCAAAAAGATGAACGTAAATGCATGATGTTCCCAAAGTTTCGTTATAATGGAAATCGTGAATTAGATAACATCCAAAGCGCTCCATTTTCTAGTTTACAAGAACATTATGCCATAGAATCTCAATCACTTGTGAAATATTGCTATAAGTTGACTTCAAAAGCTCTTTCTCCGACTACTTTTGAAAGGCAAAATTTTCAACGAATATACTATTCAAGGTTTGCTAACCTTAGGAAAACAGGAATGCTTGCCAAATTATGCAGAAATCGCTGAATACATTTAAATATTTGGTGGACAATACTGAATGTGAAAACACCATATAAAAGTTGTCGACTTCGAAATAAATATGCTAATCCACTAACATTACATAGTGATAATTATAGTTTCCTAAATGTGTTCTGTGACTGGTTAGAAACTTGGAATAGCATTACTAAAAGAACTGGTAAGTTAACAAAGGAAACATATACTGCTTTGCACCATACTACTTACGCAATTTTAGAATTGACTAAATATTGTATAAATGTACTGAACATGGTGTATATATTACCAGGAAAGTTTCAGACGGATAACATTAAGGCAAGGTTTGGCCAGTATCGAGAACTTAGTGGAGATCAGTATAATATATCGATACTTCAGGTGTATGAATGTGAAAAAAACCCTCAGAATATTGTCAGTTTTAAAATTGAGCTTACCAATTAATAATCGAACTACTGAATTGAAAATTTTTAAAGAAACTAACTGGGATGAAATGGCAAGGGAGCAAGAGTTACATGTTTATAAATTTAACATAGATGTAACAGAAGATGGTGTTAATCAATGCAAAGAAGTACTTCCTGTTATATTATACTTAGCAGGTTATTGCTGTCATGCAGTTTTCAAAAAACTGAAATGCAATAGCTGCAAAATTTAATGGCCAGGAGAGAGGTTGTTGAAGAAATAGCTGAATTAAACAGCTACTTTCAAGGTATTAACAGAGGTTCTCTGCTATACCCAGATGATATAACTAATAATTGTGTCTTATATAATTATACAGTTATATCCAAACTTATAAAATGCGATTCTTTTTTACATTCGATTCATCAGAGAAAATTAGCCATGTACATAACTTTAAATATTTTGGCTGATCCAAATCGATTATTTCACGTTGACTCTTGTGATGAGGGTCACACTATTCAGCAAATTGAAAAAATGCTGATATGGAGTTCATTGAATTCCCTTATAAACAATTTTTGTCGCAAAGAGAATGACAATATTAGTAAAAAAATATCAGAAAAAGAAAAATTCAAACTTTTAATTAAATTCTACAACAGATTTTAGAAAAGTTTTAATATTCAATGTTTGAAATATTTCTACCTTAGTAACTTTGTTTATACTAACATTTGCTTGAATTTAATTTTTAACTTATTGTTTGTTATTCAGTTAAACTAATTGTTCGTTATTCAGTTAAACTAATTTATTGTTCGTTATTCAGTTAAACCAATTTAGTGTTCGTTTTTCAGTTAAACTAATTTATTGTTCGTTTTTCAGTTAAACTAATTTATTGTTCGTTTTTCAGTTAAACTAATTTATTGTTCGTATTTCAGTTAAACTAATTTATCGTTTGTTTTTCAGTTTTGATTCTTAAAATATTGTTTTTTGGTTTTAAAAATATTTATTGTTCATATTTATTTATTTCTATTGAATAAACTTCAGTTTCATACAAATCAAATCGCATTCCTTTTCTTTTTAAACTTTTTAACAACTTTTCTCCCTTTCAATTCGTTTTTTATTATTAATATTTTTATTATTAATATTGGATGAGTTTCAGTACAACGTATCATGTTTATCTTTTTAAATCCAATTTTGAAGTTTTCTAACGATTTCTGTGAAAAATGTCTGCTCATTATCGACAGTCTGTGTGTCCACTTATCTTGCTTGCTAGGACCTATGGCGATGACGTAATTTTTCAGCTGACAGGCCATCTATGACGATGGTCTCGGTCTTAGTTCACAATACATTGTAGTCTCCATTGCACCATAGAGAACCTGTTATTGATTTTATAGGATTATTCTTATATATAACAGCTTCAATAAAAGTTGAAAATGCAAAAGTAAAATATCATTCTTCAATTGTGCTCTAAACAGAAACATTTCTTTCGAACGCTGTCATATCAAAGAACAGACTGCTGATTCTATATGCCGGGCCTTTCTTCTTGTGTGGGCATATAACAACCACTACTCGAAATACAATGTGCTTATTTATCCTTACACCTCTAATTGAATAAATGAATAAATCTCTCTCTCTCTCTCTCTCTCTCTCTCTCTCTCTCTATATATATATATATATATATATATATATATATATATATACTAGTATATATTTATATATTGTCATTTTCTCAGTTTGCTGATATTCTATATAAGCTCCAAAACAATTTGTTGAGCTTTCCATTATCCCCATAAGTCTCCTCTGAAAGAATCTTATTCTTTTTTCTTTTACTCCCCCCCCCATATATATACATATACAGGGTGACTCCCCCTCCCCCCAAAAAAAACAGAGGACATTCAATTGTTTTTCTGAGCATTTTACAGGCAACGGAGAAAAAAAAAGACGAAAGACCCTAGTGTTTTTGATGTGATGTTTTGAATATAATAAACGAGTTATGACCAAAGTTTCAGTTCATTCGGACAAAACATTAAGAAACGGGGCCTAATTAGAGTGGGGTCCGGTTTTTTTTGGGGGGGGTCACCCTGTGAGTATATATATATATATATATATATATATATATATATATATATATATATATATATATATATATATATACATGGATCTAATGTTTTTTGAATTCTCACAGTTATTACCCATGCTATATAACTCCAATATAAGCGACCACACTAATACAAATCTCGATAACTAACCCCCCCACTAACTAAACCAGCCAAAACTTTAAGATCCACCGCCTCTCCTTACTCCTTACCAGTGGCTTTTAGTGCGTTTACTTCCTCCTACTCCTCCCTCACCTCTTTGTTCCTCATCTTCACTTTGCTACTGATATTTTATAGTTCTGTGTCTTTTAACATCTCAAACTATCTAATCCTCTTTTGCTTCAGTTCTGAACTTTGTTACATTTTATTCCCAAAATTTTGTTTTCTGTTTAACCAAGAATTACTCCTAGAAGTAATTATAGTATTACCTGGATCTTTTTGAAATCGAAATCAGAAACACTTACATCATCAACCAAGGCCCAACATATTTTCTCTCCAGACATGAGAAACTTGGTAACAAAAACTGCACCCTGAAATTAATTGCCGTTTCATACCATTTTCTCCAGAAAAAAAAATGAAGTAACGTCCATTCATTATATTCTCGTCACAGCTTGAATATCCTAAAAAACTGCAAAATTTGTATCACTAACCGCAACACATTACCTTGAATCACCATTTAAACCGGATGGAGACTGCATTTCTCACAGAGGAACTTCTATTTAATGTTTTTTAAATAAAATATTTTGATACTGCTTTGCACTCAACAAAAACGTAAAAACTTTTCATCTCTACTCCTCTGCCTTTAAGAACTTTCTCCTACTGTAAATTTGCATTAATGTTGTTTTTTCATTTTATTTCATTTATTTTTTCACTTGGCTCTTTATATTTTTATATTTATTATTGTTTTATATTTATTTTTTTATATCTATTTTTATTCTCTTATTTCTCTTTGTATTTTTTTATACTTTATCATTTATTTTTACACGATAATTCTTAATTTTTTTTATATTTATCCCATACTCCTTTGTATTTTTATCTCCTTATTCTACCATCTGTTTATCCTTTATCTTATTATCTTAAAAAATCTTTCTATATTGTATCCTTCATAATTTATCCCCTCACATTTATTATCTTATTATAATATTATTACTAATAATTTTATTTCATTTAAGTACTCTTATACTTTCAGATACCCCTTGTAAAATATACCGAAATAGCATAAATCCCTTATTTCAAGTAAACTCCTTCCATAGCAATAACCCATTAATAAATATGATTAAATAAGCATCTTCATTCAATTCACTTACCCTATATTCTCCCCGAGTGTTTAATCACACGTATTGTACACATATATAAAACGGGCCGTCGCATCCCTATTATGTTACCTAGAATCTCCCGTTTTCTGATGAAAAGCATTAGACTTCGAAATACAATATTTTTATATTGTCACTTTCTCAGTTTACCGATATTCTATATAAGTTCCAAAGCAATCTGTTGAGCTTTCCATTATCCCGATAAATTTCCTCTGAAAGAATCTTATTCTTTTTCTTTAACTCCCCTATATATATATATATATATATATATATATATATATATATATATATATATATATATAAAAGAGAGAGAGAGAGAGAGAGAGAGAGAGAGAGAGAGAGAGAGAGAGAGACTTATATGTAATATACTGAGTTGGTGTAATTCGGTAAATGTTCATATACCAATAGGTTTTAAGCCATAAATGGTTGACTTAAGGATTAAGCTACAAAATTATCACATTTCATAATTGAGCATTAATAGACTGTGTGTGCAAAATCAAGATTCAAGACAAGGTGTTGATGGCAACGAAAAGTGTATTTCATTTTACGTTACAATTGTTTCAATGTCCAGTTCGACAATTTCAAGCATTATATCGTTTGAAAATTTTCAAAAAACAGCATTTCTTCAGACTTTATGAATTAACACACTTTTGGCAATGTAGCATTTTTTAATAGAAAGAAAAAAAAAAGGGTGAGGGGAACCCCTAACGGGAAAAGCATGCGAGGAACATTTACCTTGGTTGTGGTTACGGAAAAGCCCATTTCAATATTAATGTATCGCCCATTTAAATATTAATGTATCGCCTAATTTTCGTATCCTTATTTAAGAACAGAGTTATGTGAAGTTTCTACGGAGAGCCCTAAGCCATTTAAAAAAAAAAGAAATTTTTTTTTATATATATCCCATTTGTTGGGTTCCTAAATTCCTTTATTTCCCAATGATTGATTTTTTGTAAAAAGAATTTTTTTAAATTTTGTTTCTATATTTATATTATGGCCGTAACAACCTTGTAAAGATGTTACGGTTAGTTTTAGTTTCGTATTAGTGGAAAGTAATGTTTATAGATTATCGTTATATTGGTACATGGATTAAAGACCATTTCAGTTTTAGAATTTGATTGAATATGAGAATAAAGTAAAATGAGTGTATTAAATATATATAAACCTTGTAGGACATTTCGGGTGAAGTGTTCTGATCTATTTACTGTCTGAAAATTCATAGTTATTCTACTTGAAAAAGATTACTTATTATTTAAAGCCTTTGTGAACGTTCGATTATAAATCCATGTGTTACATGGTTAAAAGTGTAACAAAATAAGAAATTAAAAGAGAACAGCAAGGGAGGTAAATTTAAAGATAATCATTACTTAACACACACAAACGTTTAAAATAAACGAAAAACAAACAAAAATGGATAAAGTTATCAGAACAATTTATTTATTGTGGACTATTATTCTCATTTTTCTAGTTGTTGTTTCACGACGTTTCGTTGAACTATTTCTCTGCCCTTCGTCTGCTGGTAACCGTGACGGGATAGGAACTCCGAATCTCCTAACTGTATTCTCAGCAATTACTGCCTTCCATAGTTGTTGTCCTCTCACCACGTTTTTAGCAAAGTAAACATCTGGCCAGCTTTGGGTAGGATTGAAACCGCCATCTTCAAACAATGCTCACCTTGAACTGTAGAGATTCAATGTCTCTATCCACTGCGCCACGAGCCACAAAGACCGATCAAGGTTGGATTTTTGGTCTTATAAATTCATGTTTATTTATGATTTGATCTTCCATGGTCGGGGCCCGTACCGAATTTATTGGCCCAAAACATTTTGAGACGACAACAACTACAGAAGGCAATAATTGCTGTGGATGCAGTTAGGAGATTCGGAGTTCCTATCCCGTCGCGGTTACCACCTGACGAAGGCGAGAGAAATAATTGGCCGTAACGTCGTGAAACAACAGCTAAAAAAGATGATAATAATAGTCCGCAATAACTAAATTAATAAATAATACTCATCTCAATAATGAATTCCAATCAAAATAATATATTTATCAGGACAAGTAAGTCAGAGTATGTTGAAGTAATTTAATTTCTCACACAAAGAAATCTCAAAATTTTAAAGTTCAAAAGAAGTCACTCGTAGTTACGAGAAGGTTCTAGGATTAATTTTTTCGTTTGAATGCTGGAACCACGGCGGAGCTGAAGTTGAACTCTACGCGCCGACAAACCAACAACTCTCTTTTATAAAGAGTGCAGCCCAGTTTTAGTATATGTCGATAATTCGCATTTGAGAATTTGCAAACTGCATGATGGTTGTTCATTTTAGACATTATGTTGAGATAAATTTCGCGGGCGAGATTTTGTTAGAGACTTTGCTATTCACGTCAAAATGTACAGCGAAATGTACAGCGAAAACGACATTATGGGAACTGTTTTTATCATCAGTTTGGAAAAAATATTTGGACTATTTCCAGTAGGTTTATTAAAGATTCGAACCCCTATCCTTCCTCGGTCTAGAAGATTGCTCGGTCTCCTTCGATAAGGGAACATGGATTGTTATTTCTTCCTCGTTAGGAAACATGTATAAATATAAAAGCGAAAATTTGTGTATGTATGTATGTATATATGTTTGTATGTATGTATGTGTGTTTGTGTGTCCGCTAAAAACTTTCGACAGACAGAACAAAATTAACAAACTTGGTATCATATTGAAGCGCCATCCTTCGACCGAAAAATATCAAAAAATTGGCCAATTAGTTTGAATAGTTGAAGAACTGACTAAATTTCATGTGCATCGTGTAAGCTCAGTTGGTTAGAGCGTTGGTTCATTATCTAAACGTTTTGGGTTCGAATCGTGGTGTGAGTTGTCTTTTTTTTTCGATTTTTTAAATTTAAATATTGAACCAGTGTTATTTAAGCCATTTTTCACGTAACGTTCATTTTTCTGTTTTTTTTTTTTTTTTTTTTACTTCGCTTATTCTTAGGTTTTCATTAACACCCCCGACCGACCACACACACCCCAAAACACCTGGGTACCCACCGATTTTTAAAATTTTAATGACGAAACAGGCTTATTTAAGCCATTTTTCACGCGTTTTTTTTAAGGTTCGTTTTTCTGTTTCCTTTTTTGTTTTTGTTTTTTCGATTTTTACATTTAACATCGTTCGTTTGGCTTACGTAACGTTTTTTTTGTGTTTTTTTTTCTATGTTTTGATTACCCCCACCCCCACCCCCGGGTACCCCCGTTTCGTTTTTCTGTTTTCTTTTTTACTTTGCTTATTCTTAGGTTTTCATTAACAACCACACACCTACAAACACTCGGGCAACGCTGGGTAGCCCCCACCCCCGCTAGTCTATATATATATAAAAGCGAAAATGTATGTATGTATGTATGTATGTATGTGTGTGTGTTTGTGCGTCCGCTAAAAACTTTCGACAGACAAAACAAAACTTGACAACCTTGGTATCATATTGAAGCTCTATCCTTCGCCCGAAAAATATCGAAAAATTGGCCCAAAACGTTAATTTTTTCATCTTGAAATCAACAATTTTCTACAGGGGGGGTCAACAAAAACCGTCCTATCATGACGAGATCGGTTCTACGTATGCATCAGATGACGTCATGACCTGATTTAGTTTAAATAGTTGAAGAACTAACTAAATTTCATGTACGTCGTGTTAGGTCAGTTGGTTAGAGCGTTGGGTCATTATCTAAACGTTTTGGGTTCGAATCCTGGTGTGAGATGTCTTCTTTTTTTTTCGATTTTTTAAATTTAAATATTGAACCAGTGTTATTTAAGCCATTTTTCACGTAACGTTCGTTTTTCTGTTTTTTTTTTTACTTCGCTTATCCACCCTTCAACTGGGTACTTTTCTACAAGGAGGGGTAACTTTTTTCGCCGATATTTTCGAAAGTCATCCCCTCTCTTCGAGTGAACAGCCTTAACTTCGCTACTTTCAGCTATGCGATGGGCGCAACGGCAAAGACGTCACTTTTTTTCATGTTCTTTTCCTCCTTCGCGGTACGGGTTCGAGCTTGCCTTCCTACTAGCACTTTTCTTTTTGCTCAGCACACACCTCCAAACACCTAAGCACCAGGTTAGTTACTTAATAATTCTCAAATAATCCTGCCAACTTACAATTGAACAGTTCAGCTTCACGTTCAAGTGTATCTTTGGCGGGGTTATTTGAGCATTATTGAGTAATGTTCCCTAAGAAAGGAGATATAACAACCCACGTTCCCTTATCGAGAGTGACCGAACAATCCTTCTAGACTGAAGAAGGATAGATGTTCCAATCTTTAATAACCCTTGCTTGGTTATCATAACAAATCATATGCTGAAAATAGTCCAAGTATTTTACATGTTTACACATCGAGGGGAAATAGCAAAAAGAACTCGCCGACGTTGAAGGGAACTAAAAAAATGGTCAGCTAACAGATCTGAAGGATCGAAGCTAAACTTTCCAAACTTTTTGCAAACACAGATTGTGAAAGTTACAACTTTAAGGTAAATGTTCGCTTTGTGAATTTTCGAGCCTTCATGATCCTTTTCATTTTGTGAACGGACCGAATCCCCATATTTATATTCTAGAACTCTCGCGATCTTTCTTGAGAGTTCTGGAAAGTTTTGGGATCCTCAGGATTTGTTTAAACCTTTCTACTTTTTTGTTAGTGTAAATTTTAGTGAAAGAAAATCTTTCTGAAATGACATATAAACCATCTCTTTCTGTTTAGGTGTTAAATTATGCTACCAAGAACGGCACCCATCTACACAGGTGTATACATTTCGTGTTTGTTTGTTTGTTTGTGACATGTCCTTAGTGTGCTACTAGTGCTACTAATGTCTTTAGTGGTTCTTCACTTTCTGAACCGTGCTCATCTATTTATATTGTGTGATGTATATATACACGTTTTATCTTCCGTGGTCGTCTAAATTTATATGCGCGCGTGTCTGTGTGGGTGTCATATAGCCGACATACCTTATATTCACTGGTCAATCTTGATTTCATCTTCTTGGAGGGGCTGGAACCTGTCGGACGAAAGACATTCACTCCAAGACGATAATTGGTTTTAGTTTTTTTTATTCACTTTTCCAGATGTCGACGTAGATGGACATGGAAAGTAAGTTCTTTTCTTGTGGTCTTTAACAGACCCCATTGAGAGACACATCACCTCCCTCCCAAGGTGGGAGAGGGGGGGGAGACAATCATTAACCCAACCGCTGTTCACCGTGTCCAAGTTCCAAGTCCAAGTCATCTCCAGCAAACCTGATCCATGTGACTCACACATAGTTCCGATCAGCCGATAAGATCTTCCGGTAAACTTGTCTATAACTTTGTTATATTGTGACAGGCAGGGTTGGATCAAATACTATCTTTTAACAATTGAAATACAAATACAAATACTTTCGTTAAGGTTACCAGAAATACAAATACAAATACAAATACTTTTATTCCTAACTCTAAAAATACAAATACAAATACTAACGCTAAAAATACAAATACAAATACTTTTATTCCTCAATCTCAAAATACAAATAAAAATACAATAACTGATTTAAACAATCTGAAAATATGCGAAGAAAAGAAGAAAAAAGAAGAAATATTTCCTTCCAAATTTGACATCTACATTACACTCTATATCATGTCCTCATTGCATTTTATCATCATTAGAGCTCTGAAAGTTTCCGGGCCAAGTTTGGCTCGCTCTGGGGTATAAAAATTACCAGCCTTGCTGAAAACTCTTTCAGATGGTGCCGATGTTGCACAGCACCCTAGAATATTTCTGGCGAAAGGCTTCAAAATCTTGAAGCTCTTATTTTCCCGCCAGTACCTCAGTCGGTTGACGTCAAAAGCCAGAACACATTCTTCTAAGTAGGAATCGAGTTCTGCTTTTACCGCTGTAGTGTCGCTTATTGATGGACTTACATTTAGCTTCGCAGCTGGTGGCATGTAGGCAAAAAGACGAGGGCGTTTTGCATTCATGTCAGCCTCGTCTTGATTTGTGTTCACGGTCATGAAAAACTTCCTCTCTTGAACTGTGTTCTTCAAAGACAACTGAGTTGACTGCGAAATAATTAGGTCCACAATCTTCGAAATATTTTTATTTTTCATTTTTTCACATGACAGCCATGACAGCTTAAACCTGGGGTCCATGACAGCTGCAGCAATGACATCAGTCCTATCAAGAAACGGATGCAATCTCTTTTTGATAGAAGACTGTAGTGCATTAGCCAAGTTTAAGCAGTAGGTTGGTTTACTTTCCATGAATAGTTTGAGGCTGTGTTCAAAGCCAAATACAACTGGTGCAACGCAAGAAAGTGTCACCATCTTTTCTCCTTCCACTTGCGACATTGCCTCTTGGAATGGGTCCAAAATTTGCACCACTTCTTTTAGCATTGCTATTTCCACTACGTTCAATTCTCGTATGTTCTTGCACGATCCTAGGAGACAAATAGCTGAGTTGACGCCATTGACATCTTTGAGAACTGACTTAAGCATAGTCAGTTGAGAGTTCAATCTAGTAGCATTAGCAGCCTGCAGTGAAATCCCAATATTTTCCAAGAACGGTGCTGCCACAGTAGATCGCCGTATTGCAGCTACAATACTACAGCACTTGTGTATCACAGTTGCAATTGCGCTGCATCTGACACTGGGATCATTGAAGGCATCTCGTATTCAGATTTGTTGTGTGTGTGCAAAGCAACTGGACCGATCCGGTGGAAGAAGGGCAAGGACTTCATTCAGATCAAGTTCTTCTTCCAAAATATCAAGTTCTTCTTCCAAAATTTCAATGTTATCTATGTCTCCATTTTCCTTGATACTTTCATTTTTCACTTCATTTCCATATAATCCTGGTAGACATATATCAAATGCTCTCACCATAGACGAAGCATTGTCTGCAACCACTTTCCTCACTTTGCCACGAATTCCAAATTTAGTCACTACATCCTCATATGCTGTAGCAATATTTACAGCTGTGTGTCGCCCCTCAAACTTATCACAAGCAATGACCCACGACTTCAGCTCCCATGATGAGTTGATGAAGTGTACGGTGACACCAAGAAAAGATACCATTTTCCGATTTGTCCAGAGGTCTAGTGTCAGGTAAATAAGACTGAGGTTTTCAAATTCGTTTATCAATTGCGACTTAATGTCATTTGCTCTCTGCAGGAGTAAACTGCTTCTAAGTGTGGTTCTGCTTGGGAACACGAAGCGTGGTTCTGCTTCATGTAGAAGAGCTCTAAAAGTGTTACTTTCCACAATACTCAAAGGCAGTTGGTCACATGCAATGGAGTTTAAGAGTTTCTTTACCATAGATCGTTGTTTGATGTGCTTAGTGCTAAATTTGTTCTCTTGTAGAGGCTTGGTTTTGAAGAACGAAGTCATTTTGTGCTGTGATGAATGTGATGCACAGCTCTCACGCTTATTCTTTTCCTCTGCAGCTTCCATTGTCTCATAATCAGCATACAGATCTTTGTGAACTCTTCTTAAGTGGATAACTAGGTTAGATGTTGCCTTAGTTGATGCCGAATACGACTTCTTGCACTGCAAACAGTCAGCTATGATATTCATGTCAGTAGACTTGCCATTGACAGAATAAAACTTTGCCAGTGTAGCTGATAGTTGAGGTAATTGTAGGTCCCCAAATCAATGGCCATCTGGAGTATCAATGTTTTTGTTATTCATCTGCAAAGAATAAAAATTTTACCACTGCCATATTTACCTGAATTTAATTAATTTTTTAAAATCTTGAAAATAGAAACTTAATTCAACGATTTAATCGCTGGCAGCCGCTGCTTTTAATTTTTCTGTACTAAAATAATTTTTATTTGTTAAAAACATGTTATTGTACAGAAAATTGTCAAAATTGATCTATAAATGTTCATTTACAAATAAGTAAATGAAACGTTTAATAATAATAGGAATGTTGGGTAAAGATCATTTAGAACACATATTAACATTTTGAAATATAAAAACAATTAAGAGTTGCAGCATGTTAAAATTATACGGTCGATAGATAATTAAGTCCTACTGCATTTGGTATAAGTAATTTATTTTGTTTTTTGTTTAAAGATTAGGATATTTATTGAGTGGATTTTTAATTATTTTATCATAGTTTTATGATTTGCAAATACGTAAAATTGGGGAGATAAGATTTTTGGTGTAGAACATATTTTTGCCTAATGCATAATTATATCAAAGAGTTTTCTTGTTAATTTATTTGGAAGTGATATTTTCACCTGTGTACTTTTAGGGACAAGCACCAGGATAACATTAAGAAGTTTGTCAAATTAAAATGAAATTATATCTATATTTTAAAGTAGATGAGAACCCTCAGCTATCCCTCCTAAAAATGTAATTCTACTTTTTTTCAAAAGATTACTTGTGAACATCTAGAAAAGGAATATTTTATAATTTAAATTAAGTAATTAGTTTCGCATATAAATTATACATAAAATGATCTTTCATTTTCGGGCCATCATAACTTTTTAGGGTAGTTAACTTTTTTCTATCTCTAAGTCTGACTGGCAAAATTGTAAAACCAAATGAAATTGCCTTAAAAAGTAAAAGGCACAGAATTTATCTCCCATAGCCAAAAATATATACCCCAATTTAGAAGAATTTTTCTTTCATCGACCAAGGACAGACTAGATAAAGTTAGGTCATCAGAGCAGGTACTACACTTTAATGTAAGCATTGATTGACAACGGGGACAGATTACATAAAAGAGATGTTTATAAATGTTTTTTTTACGATTATGATATTAGTAACCATTTTGAGTTACAATCTATTTAGTATTACACATGGAATCTGAAGAAAACACTTACAATGAGTAAACATGCGAGTATAATCGACAGATTTCTAAGATGACAGCATAATTGAAAAGTAGTTGGTTATTATCTTAGACTCCACATCTACTTACCATTTTTACTAGTGCCATTTTTTCCATACCATATTTATTGGTACAATTTGTAAATAAGTTTCTATTTGTCAATCATATTCTTAAAAGAATTATGTCAGTCGTCAGAAGACCAAATTTACCCAGGGGATTGGAGGTATCAACTTAAAATATCTCTAAAATATTGATAAATTTAATTTTAGTCATAACTCTAAAACTAGACTTTGTTTCCAAGAACAATCTATGCGTCATTATTAAGGCAAATGTGTCTATTAATCCAAGATAGTTAGAAAATCTATAATTATTGACTTTTAATTAAACTTTTGGGACTACTCAGGAAAAAGTATATGAATACTTAAAAATATTCATTTTAAATACAACTTTAAATAGCTATAGTTATAAGTTTTCAAATTTCTATAAATTGAAAATAAATTAATTCAATTAATTTCAAAACACTACTTATAAAGAATTTCAAACGAAAAATACAAGAATTAATTATTTCAGAGGAAATATACTCAGTGACCTAATTGGCAGGGACAAGGCGCCAGCACTAAAAAATGTCCCCAAAATGGTTTCATACTCAACTGTGAACTTTGAAAGGGTCCATATAGACATTTAGTAAGTAACTGTGAAACCGGATTAAACATTTAGGTGTGAGATTCGCTTAGTGCGAGAGGGTGTAAATCCATGAATGGGAGTGGGAGGTCAAAAGTTTTTTTTTTTTAAATCTACAAGTTTAGACATCCAAACAACTGTTTAAATTACTTTATTATAACTTTTTCTTTAATAATCCATATTTAATAAATATTTATATAAAATTATCCGAAAAAGGCCAAATTTGAAGCATAAATTTGAAAAAAAACAAACAAAAATTTTGAAAGCCAAACTGCTTCCAAAAAAGCCAAATTCGCGAAATTTGGCCTTAAAAAGCCAAGCTGGCAACCCTGAATTGAAGCTACTTGACTCACAGACTTATAGTCACTCAACTAGCAGCAGCGTGTGTGACTGGAAGTGGACAGGGCTGGTAGACTGGCACACGTACGCAACATGTATGTGAACAGGGTTGGATCAAATACTGACTTTTAACAATTGAAATGCAAATACTTTCGTTTAGGTTACCAGAAATACAAATACAAATACTTTTACTCCTAAGTCTAAAAATACAAATACAAATACAAATACTTTTATACCTAAATCTAAAAATACAAATACAATTACATTAAAATTGTATTTAAATACAATTGAAATACAAATACAATTGTATTTGATCCAACCCTGGTGACAGGTTTTATGAAAATATCATCATATCTATCTCTTGTCTACCTATCCAGTTAGATAGATAGATAGATAGATAGATCGAGATGGACAGATAGCCAGATCGATCGATAGATAAATAGCTATAAAAGTTAGATAGATAACTTATTCTGTTCTACCTATTCCATAACATTCCTGCCCCCCCCCCACCCTTTTATCAAAATGTATGGCGAAGGCATACCCTTTCTACTACTCGCATTAACTAAGAAGGGAAGATAAATTATACTCTCATAACACCTGGTATGGATGAACGAACCGTCACCGGGAATTTTACCTATTCGCGAAACACTTAAAAAGAAGGTTTGAAAATTGACTCATCCAGTCATGCACTGTATTATCCGATCACGGCGGAGATCTGGACTTTTTCCGCGTGATATTCTTTTACAAATGTCAAGAAATGTCAGCGTTGAAATGACTTCCGGTTATGCGTTCATTGTTTGAGCGTCCCGGCACGTAATCCTCACGCGTTGTTGGACATTGTCGAATTAAAAACGTGTTAAATGTTGCCATTCTCACCGAGAAATCATTGCATAGAACGTCGACGACAAAACAGGTGTGACCAGTTCCACACTTTCCTCGACCTTTGAAATATCCTCATTTTGTTCAACTTGTTCCCGTTTCGTTCGTACTTCGACGTCTCCTGCAATTTTTGGCAGGTAAAGTGGAACGTTTTACAACACAAATGGGCCATATATATATATATATATATATATATATATATATATATATATATATATATATATATATATATATATATATATATATATATATATATATTACAGAGTAGGAGATGTTTATATGTTTACATATTTATTAGTGATGGGGCGATTTCAATATTTTTCCCCCGATTCCGATACAATTACCGATTCCGTACTAAATTCCCGATTCCGATACAATTACCGATTCCCAATCCGATCCTTTATAAATGTCTAAATATTTAACTATAGACTTGTTATTTTTCCCCCTATTACTTAAAAAAAAAACACACACACACGTTACATGTGCATATATTGTCTCCAAAATCGACACACACCTTTGGAGAGGGTGATCTAGAGATTTTAGCTTTACTGATCGTTAAAAATCAATAACTATTTGTTATTCTATATTATTACAGAAGCAGAAGATTTTGTTTAAAACAAAATCAAACAACTAAAAACCATTACAGAGAATCGTTTTTAGCATCGGAAAATAGACACACATTTTTCCGATTCTGATATTCCTAAAAGTTCTAATTTTTCCTATTCCCGATTTTAATTCTGATTAATCGTACCAACACTAATATTTACATACCGACTGAACCGAAACAGAACTTGGGTAGGCCAAACCGGATTCTTCCGATGAGTAATATTTCATGGAAACAATAATCAGTCCACAATCGCGTCTATATTCTCGTCAGAAGAGATGAAGACGTCAGGTTTTTGCAGTTCTTGCATGAAGGCGTCGACGTCTTCTTATATATACCACTAGCAGGGAGGGAGCACCAGGCTTTGCCCGGGCGTAAAATACGCTTAAATATGATATTTTAATTTGCCCGGCTTTCATCAAACGACAATTTTATATAAATATATGAATGCAAGTCCCAAAAAGCAAGGCTTCAAAAGGAGTGCTACGACTGTATACTATACGCCTCCTCACCCGACCTGAACTAGTTCGACTACTTCGTTTGATCATAAGTTGAGAACATCACCAACATGATCTTTCACAATACCAAAACCAGCCTGACCACTGCCATCCGCCGAGTTTTCGCTGAGCTCCCGCCGACACTCGTGGAAAAAGCATGCTCCCAGTTCCGGACCCGTATCGAGGCGGTGATTTTCTTTAGGGCGACACTTTCATCGTTCCACCCTGTAAGCTTCCTTATTATTCTCTTGTGTGTGTTTTTTGTTTTTTTTTACAGATGCAGTTTTCTTTCTTTACAACAAGTTGATAGATTATGGCAATATTATAGAGTATTAGCCTTTCTTTTACTTTCTGATAGTGAAAAAGAACTTTGAAAAAAAAATGGGTCTAAAATCGTGCAAATGGACAGCCAAAGAAACAGATTTGATTATCTCACTCGATACGTGTCACTCCGGACCTCTTGTGTGTAACTTAACTTCTTGGACACGTCAGTTGAAATTTCTATTCTTTTAAGGGCATTCTTTTCTCTCTACTCAGTGCTCATCATATTTTTACACAGCCGTCTGTAATATTGCTGCAGGCTTGCTTGTTCGGTTTGACGGCATATCAACCCTTGTCCTGCCATTTTGTATGCTGAAACCACACATGTTCTGTCTACGAATAATTTGCAGACTAACTTATCGTATAAATAGACTTTAAAATATGGAATCAATTGAAGCCATGGATTGACTATTGGAATAAGAGACAATGAAAAAAATAATACGGTATTTACTTATTTGCCACTGAGAGAAGATCTGGAAGATGGGAAGAACAAACTGATGACCCGGGATTGGGACATTCTGACCTCTTAGAAATTGCGTCAGCAGCTCTGTAGGCATTCCTTAGTGGATGCGGGTCATGCAGTTAGCGATAAACCAATTCTTTCACAAAAAGGGAAGGCAAGGCCCGCAAGAGTGAATAATCCAGGATTACCCTAACCCTAACGCTAATCCTAACCCAAGACTTATATCGTAGCCCGACAGATAAAAGGCCATAAAAAGAATACAGTATTTGTCGTTGCCAGACCCGGTTCGCCAAAATCTTTAATCCGACCTGCAGAGCTCTTATAGGTTTGGTTTGGTTCGGTTTTGTTTGGTTTGGTTGTTTTACGGCATATCAACCATTTTCGATTATTTGATGCTGAATCCAATTATTTTGGAAACAGTTTTTATGCTTCAAGTTCTATATATCTTCAAATATTTATTTGTAGAGTTTGGTTTGGTAGTTTTGTTTTACGGCATATCAACCCTTTTCGGGTTATTTAATGCCGAATCTAGTTATTTGGGAAATAGTATTTATGTTGCATTCAGTTATTTTGTAGGTTTTTATTCTTCAAGCTCTTTGTATCTTCAATCGCTAGTTTGTAGTGTTTGGTTTGGTTGTTTTATAGTGGATTGTATCGTTTTTGTTCTCTGGCCTGCAGAACATGAATGAGTTTTGCAATGGGAGAGGGAAAAGGGTTACAGTATTAATGTTTGGTACATTTTAAGTTAGGAAACCAGTAAGGAAGTTGGGTAGATAGAAACAGAACGGAGAAATGGGAAGAAGAAAAAAAAAAGGGCGGATTGATTTTGCGGACCATAATTAAATTTTGCAAAATGAAGTAGAAAAACAAAAATCATCAAAATTAGGTGCATTTCGTCTCGGGAAGCCAATATCTTCAGACAGCCTGATCTGGTAGCTGTTATGGAAAACGTAAAAATATTTATGAAAAAAATTGGTACTTATACAGTTTAATCAAGACATTAAAAATTAAAAATACTGAAAAAGGTTATATTGTATGTATCCGTTATGGAACGAAGATCTCCTAAAAAAGTTTTTCACTTAATTTCACTAAGTATCTTTTTTTTTTTTTTTTTTTTTTTTACAGCGAAAAAACAATTTGTTATGATACCAAGCAAAAGGTTCGATTTTTAGGAAGAAAAGCTAGAATTAAAGATGGGGAGGGAGTGTCGGCGCTTTACATGGAATTATCTCCCTGTGGCGTGTTAAAGGTTTCCATAATGGCTGACTTCAACGCGCTCTCATAAAAAAAAACATGTTTTTTCCGCTGTAAAAAAACCTACTCAATCAAATTAAATGAAATTTTTTTAGGAGATCTTCAGTCCAAAACGGATACGTACAATATAACTTTTTTTTCGATATTTTCATTTTTGAATGTCTTGACTAAACTGTACAAGTGCCCCAAAAATTTTAAAATGAAAATGTGCGAAAATAGTGTGGTGGGTTTTGTTTTTGTTCCCCCCCCCCCAATAAAATAAAATAAATAAATAAAATAAAAAAAAGGATTAAAAGAATGCGATTTTAGAGAACCAGTTTAAAACAAAAGCAAAGATAAAAAAGTAAAAAAAAGAAAAGGATACAAAACTGTACAAAAAAAAAAACAACATCCAGGTCATTACTTTTTTTTTTCATTTTGGCTCGCGTAACTCTAAGACTCAGCAGTACTGGTCCCCGTTCGAAAACCTTCAAGACCCCTGGTCCAGACTGTATCCCACAATGATGTAAACCGTGTCCGCAACACAACTTGACGTGTTACCGAACACCTGTGCCAAATGTCTTATGAAACGTTCATATATTTGATGTCTGTTTGCAGCTGCGCGTAATTAACATTTAACGATCGTTCCATTTTGTTTGTGAACACAGCCACCATCCAAGACGCTCGCTTAATAATGCCCAAGTAATGTTCAAAAATCAATATCAATTATTCATAATTGGGAACGCATCTCACAGAGAAATGATAACAGGTGACAGATTAATCGTACGGGCAGTAAGGTTGCGCCATAAGCTGGTTTAAATAGTTAGGCTAGATGGAAATACAAAACGCGAGGGAACGAGAAAATTATAGATAAATAAGTGAGAAAGATACAGTCACGATAGTTTATATTTTTAACCAGCGTAAAACCGATATATAATATCTAAAATAAAAAAAAGTTATTATTTGTGTGTAAAATGGTTATTTATATTATTTAATAGTATCAAGATGAACGTGCTTGTTTTGCATGCACTAAAAGAAAATAACCCTCTAAAAAGAAACAGAGCAACTAGTTAGTAGGTCTGCTTCTATTTCAGTTACTACCTAAAGGGAAGTAACCCTGTCTGTACAGTGTTTTTTTTTTTAGAATTAACTAAAGGGAAGTAACACCGTTTGCACAGTGTTTTTCAGCCACTTACAAAAGGGAAGTAACCTTGTTTGAACATTGTTTTCCAGCCACTAACTAAAGGGAAGTAACCCTGTTTGCACAGTGTTTTTTAGCCACTTACTAAAGGGAAGTAACCTTGTTTGCACATTGTTGTTCAGCCACTAACTAAAGGGAAGTAACCCTATTTGCACACTGTTTTTTTCAGCCACTTACTAAAGGGAAGTAACCCTGTTTGCACATTGTTTTTCAGCCACTAACTAAAGGGAAGTAACCCTGTTTGCACAATGTTTTTTTCAGCCGCTAACTAAAGGAAAGTAACCCTGTTTGCGCATTGTTTTCCAGCCACTAACTAAAGGGAGTTAACCCTGTTTGCACATTGTTTTTCAGCCACTTACTAAAGGGAAGTAACCCTGTTTGCACATTGTTTGTCAGCCACTAACTAAAGGGAAGTAACCCTGTTTGCACATTGTTTTTTCAGCCACTAACTAAAGGGAAGTAACCTTGTTTGCACATTGTTTTTTCAGCCACTAACTAAAGGAAAGTAACCCTGTTTGCACATTGTTTTTTTTAAGCCACTAACTAAAGGGAAGTAACCTTGTTTGCACATTGTTTTTTCAGCCACTAACTAAAGGAAAGTAACCCTGTTTGCACATTGTTTTTTTTAAGCCACTTACGAAAGGGAAGTAACCTTGTTTGCACATTGTTTTTTCAGCCACTAACTAAAGGAAAGTAACCCTGTTTGCACAGTGTTTTTTCAGCCACTAACTAAAGGGAAGTAACCTTGTTTGCACATTGTTTTTCAGCCACTAACTAAAGGGAAGTAACCCTGTTTTCACATGGTTTTTTTCAGCCGCTAACTAAAGGAAAGTAACCTTGTTTGCACATTGTTTTTCAGCCACTAACTAAAGGGAAGTAACCCTGTTTTCACAGTGTTTTTTCAGCAACTTACTAAAGGGAAGTAACCTTGTTTGCACATTGTTGTTCAGCCACTAACTAAAGGGAAGTAACCCTGTTTGCACATTGTTTTCCAGCCACTAAGTAAAGGGAAGTAACCCTGTTTGCACATTGTTTTTCAGCCACTAACTAAAGGGAAGTAACCTTGCTTGCACATTGTTTGTCAGCCACTAACTAAAGGGAAGTAACCCTGTTTGCACATTGTTTTTTTCAGCCACATACTAAAGGGAAGTAACCCTGTTAGCACTGTGTTTTTTAGCCACTTACTAAAGGGAAGTAACCTTGTTTGCACATTGTTGTTCAGCCACTAACTTAAGGGAAGTAACCCTGTTTGCACATTGTTTTTTCCAGTCACTTACTAAAGGGCAGTAACCTTGTTTGCACATTGTTTTTCAGCCATTAACTAAAGGAAGTAACCCTGTTCGCACATGGTTTTTCAGCAACTAACTAAAGGGAAGTAACCTTGTGTGCACATTGTTTTCCAGCCACTAACTAAAGGGAAGTAACCCTGTCTTCACATTGTTTTGTTCAGCTACATACTAAAGGGAAGTAACCTTGTTTGCACATTGTTTTTCAGCCACTAACTAAAGGGGAGTAACCCTGTTATCACATTGTTTTTTTTCAGCCACTAACTAAAGGGATGTAACCCCGTTTGCACAGTGTTTTTTAGCCACTTACTAAAGGGAAGTAACCCTGTGTGCACATTGTTTTTTTAAGCCACTAACTAAAGGGAAGTAACCTTGTTTGCACATTGTTTTCCAGCCATTAACTAAAGGGAAGTAACCCTGTTTGCACATTGTTTTTCAGCAACTAACTAAAGGGAAGTAACCTTGTTTGCACATTGTTTTCAAGCCACTAACTAAAGGGAAGTAACCCTGTAATCACATTGTTTTTTTCAGCCACTAACTAAAGGGAAGTAACCCTCTTTGCACAGTGTTTTTTAGCCACTAACTAAAGGGAAGTAACCCTGTTTGCACATTGTTTTTAAGCCACTAAATAAAGGGAAGTAACATTGTTTGCGCATTGTTTTTCAGCCACTAACAAAAGGGAAGTAACCCTGTTTGCACAGTGTTTTTTCAGCCACTTACTAAAGGGAAGTAACCTTGTTTGCACATTGTTTTCCAGCCACTAAATAAAGGGAAGTAATCCTGTTTGCACAGTGTTTTTTAGCCACTTACTAAAGGGCAGTAACCTTGTTTGCACATTGTTTTTCAGCCACTAACTAAAGGGAAGTAACCCTGTTTGCACATTGTTTTTTCAGCCACTATCTAAAGGGAAGTAACCTTGTTTGCACATTGTTTTTCAGCCACTAACTAAAGGGAAGTAACCCTGTTTGCACAGTGTTTTTTCAGCCACTTACGAAAGGGAAGTTACCTTGTTTGCACATTGTTGTTCAGCCACTAACTAAAGGGAAGTAACCCTGTTTGCACAATGTTTTTTTCAGCCGCTTACTAAAGGAAAGTAACCTTGTTTGCACATTGTTTTCCAGCCACTAAGTAAAGGGATGTAACCCTGTTTGCACATTGTTTTTCAGCCACTAACTAAAGGGAAGTAACCTTGATTGCACATTGTTTGTCAGCCACTAACTAAAGGAAAGTAACCCTGTTTTCACATTGTTTTTTTACGCCACTAACTAAAGGGAAGTTACCTTGTTTGCACATTTTTTCCAGCCATTCACTAAAGGGAAGTAATTCCGTTTGCACATTGTTTTCCAGCAACTAACTAAAGGGAAGTAACCCTGTTTTCACATTGTTTTGTTCAGCTACTTACTAAAGGGAAGTAACCTTGTTTGCACATTGTTTTTTAGCCACTAACTAAAGGGAAGTAACCCTGTTATCACATTGTTTTTTTTCAGCCACTAACTAAAGGGATGTAACCCCGTTTGCACAGTGTTTTTTCAGCCACTTACTAAAGGAAAGTAACCCTGTTTGCACATTGTTTTTTTAAGCCACTAACTAAAGGGAAGTAACCTTGTTTGCACATTGTTTTTCAGCCACTAACTAAAGGGAAGTAACCCTGTTTGCACATTGTTTTTTTTCAGCCACTAACAAAAGGGAAGTAACCTCGTTTGCACATTCTTTTCCAGCCACTAACTAAAGGGAAGTAACCCTGTTTTCACAGTGTTTTTTCAGCCACTTACTAAAGGGAAGTAACCCTGTTTGCACATTGTTTTTTAGCCACGAACTAAAGGGAAGTAACCCTGTTATCACATTGTTTTTTTTTCAGCCACTAACTAAAGGGAAGTAACCCTGTTTGCACAGTGTTTTTTAGCCACTAACTAAAGGGAAGTAACCTTGTTTGCACATTGTTTTTCAGCCACTAACTAAAGGGAAGTAACCTTGTTTGCGCATTGTTTTTCAGCCACTAACTAAAGGGAAGTAACCCTGTTTTCACATTGTTTTGTTCAGCCACTTACTAAAGGGAAGTAACCTTGTTTGCACATTGTTTTTCAGCAACTAACTAAAGGGAAGTAACCCTGTTTTAACATTGTTTTGTTCAGCCACTTACTAAAGGGAAGTAACCTTGTTTGCACATTGTTTTTTAGCCACTAACTAAAGGGAAGGAACCTTGTTTGCACATTGTTTTGTTCAGCTACTTACTAAAGGGAAGTAACCTTGTTTTCACATTGTTTTTTTTTCAGCCACTAACTAAAGGGAAGTATCCCTGTTTGCACATTATTTTTCAGCCACTAACTAAAGGGAAGTTGGTTGCACAGTGTTTTTTCAGCCACTTACTAAAGGGAAGTAACCTTGTTCGCACATTGTTTTCCAGCCACCAACGAAAGGGAAGTAACCCTGTTTGCACATTGTTTTTTTAAGCCACTAACTAAAGGGAAGTAACCCTGTTTGCACATTTTTTTTTCAGCCACTAACTAAAGGGAAGTAACCCTGTTTGCACAGTGTTTTTTCATCCACTAACTAAAGGGAAGTGACGTTGTTTGCACATTGATTTTCAGCCACTAACTAAAGGGAAGTAACCCTGTTTTCACATTGTTTTTTTTTCAGCTACTAACTAAAGGGAAGTAACCTCCTTTGCATATTGTGTTCCAGCCACTAACTAAAGGGAAGTAACCCTGTTTGCACAGTGTTTTTTCAGCCATCAACTAAAGGGAAGTAACCCTGTTTGCACATTTTTTTTTCAGCCACTAACTAAAGGGAAGTAACCCTGTTTGCACAGTGTTTTTTCATCCACTAACTAAAGGGAAGTAACCTTGTTTGCACATTGTTTTTCAGCCACTAACAAAAGGGAAGTAACCTCGTTTGCACATTGTTTTCCAGCCACTAACTAAAGGGAAGTAACCCTGTTTGCACAGTGTTTTTTCAGCCACTTACTAAAGGGAAGTAACCTTGTTTGCACATTGTTTTTTAGCCACGAACTAAAGGGAAGTAACCCTGTGTGCACATTGTTTTTTTTTCAGCCACTAACTAAAGGGAAGTAACCCTGTTTGCACAGTGTTTTTTAGCCACTTACTAAAGGGAAGTAACCTTGTTTGCACATTGTTTTTCAGCCACTAACTAAAGGGAAGTAACCTTGTTTGCGCATTGTTTTTCAGCCACTTACTAAAGGGAAGTAACCCTGTTTGCACATTGTTTTTTTCAGCCACTAACTAAAGGGAAGTAACCTTGTTTGCACATTGTTTTCCAGCCACTAACTAAAGGGAAGTAACCCTGTTTTCACATTGTTTTGTTTAGCCACTGACTAAAGGGAAGTAACCTTGTGTGCACATTGTTTTTCAGCCACTAACTAAAGGGAAGTAACCCTGTTTTCACATTGTTTTGTTCAGCCACTTACTAAAGGGAAGTAACCTTGTTTGCCCATTGTTTTTCAGCCACTAACTAAAGGGAAGTAACCCTGTTTTCACATTGTTTTTTTTCAGCCACTAACTAAAGGGAAGTAACCCTGTTTTCACATTGTTTTTCAGCCACTTACTAAAGGGAAGTAACCCTGTTTGCACATTGTTTTTTCAGCCACTTACTAAAGGGAAGTAACCTTGTTTGCACATTGTTTTCCAGCCACTAACTAAAGGGAAGTAACCCTGTTTGCACAATGTTTTTTTTCAGCCACTTACTAAAGGGAAGTAACGTTGTTTGCACATTGTTTTCCAGCCACTAACTAAAGGGAAGTAACCCTGTTTGCACATTGTTTTTTTCAGCCGCTAACTAAAGGGAAGTAACCTTGTTTGCACATTGTTTTTTAGCCACTAACTAAAGGGAAGTAACCCTGTTATCACATTGTTTTTTTTCAGCCACTAACTAAAGGGATGTAACCCCGTTTGCACAGTGTTTTTTCAGCCACTTACTAAAGGAAAGTAACCCTGTTTGCACATTGTTTTTTTAAGCCACTAACTAAAGGGAAGTAACCTTGTTTGCACATTGTTTTTCAGCCACTAACTAAAGGGAAGTAACCCTGTTTGCACATTGTTTTTTTTCAGCCACTAACAAAAGGGAAGTAACCTCGTTTGCACATTCTTTTCCAGCCACTAACTAAAGGGAAGTAATCCTGTTTGCAAAGTGTCAGTGTAATTAAAATTTTACAATAACGCATGCCGTGTGTTTCTTTATATTTCTTTACTTAATCTGTAATATTAAATTAAGATAATGAAGCTTATTCTTCAAAATGTGCACTGCCATATTGAATATGTTGTGTTCGTTTCAGTAACATCAGGTTGTAATATGGTAGGAAACTGACAATGATGAAGAAATCGTAATTTAAAATGTATAGTTGAATGTACGTATCTTATTCACGTTGACATACCAGATCGCGGAAGTTAAACGACGTCGTGCCTGTGTTTGTTGGGTGACCGCTGCATGTAGAATGGCGGCAAAACTTTGCTGCAATCACATCATATACGGAGATGCCTTAGTATTACCAGATAATCAACGCGCGTTGACACAGCGGAACCATTTCCGTTGGATGGAAGTTCTCCGGTGAGAGTTGGCTGTCATACATTTATTTTCGACGGAGAAGATTAGTTAGAGAAAAAAGTAGGAGCAAAACATGATACGTAAAATTTCCTCCCCTTCCTTCGTAGGTGTGTCCGTGTGTGGATTTTTAAAAAAATTTTCTTCCTTTGAAGATCGTAATGCTGGGTATGGGGCAGCCAAATCAGCTGCCAACATTGCCCTGCTTTTTATTGAAACCAACCGAGAGCTCTTTTTAGTATCCTCGCTGTTCCCTTAAGTGAAATTGTCTGGATCTCTTTTGTACTTGGTTCACCAGGAATATTAGTTAGGTAGGACTTCAGATTCTTCTTCATAAACTCTGTAGCAATTATAATAAGTGGTATGATCGATATCTCCCTAAGATTCCAGTTTCTTTTCATATCATACATGAGACCTTGGTATTTGATCTGTTTCTCTCTTTCAGCTCTGTTCAGACCACCATCATTAGGGACACTCACTTCAGCCAAGGTTGCCACTCTTTCTGACTTATTCCATATGACCATGTCAGGTTTAACAGCATTTACAAGGGATTACATGATGGTAATGTATGGTATAAAAGTCATTTCCAACTGTCCTTTCAGGTTTATGTTCTCAGGACTTGCTGCTACACTGAATGTTTAGTTTTTTACAGACGATCAAGTGGAAGTACTTACATACTCCATCATGTCTGTGTATGTGTACATATGTGTATATATGTGCATGTATCCGCGTGTGTGTATGTGTGTGTGCATATGTGTTTTTGTATGTGTGCATGTGTGGGTACGTGTATGTGTGTGTACGTATGTGTGTGTGTGTGTGTGTGTGTGTGTGTGTGTGTTTGTGCGTGACTTTCAAAAGTATCATCTGTTCTCGTTCCCCATTATGGTTCATGTGCTGCCAGCCGCCAGTCGTGTTTTGTCTGGTTCTTGGGACGTTGACTTTGACGGGTGGCTTTGCTCCCTTGAAGAAGACTATAAATGGTAGAAGAGTCTTAGTTCTAGCGTTGCCATGTTGTGTGTTTAGATCCAAAGTCAAGGCTTCATGTCAGTTCAGAAGATCGACGTCAACTGGGAAAGAAAATGAACGGAACACGACAAGGGCACAAGAAAAAGATTATACGACTTTTTGTTGCATAGCAATCGTATCAATACGAGGATATATAATATGAAGAGGTTTTGAAACAGCACCAAACGGTTATGTATAGTATACGGAGATCACAGAAGAGAGACTAGACACTCTGTGGCAGA